>NW_022900928.1:118127999-118145590 GCF_012274545.1 Fukomys damarensis
CCCCCTTTTTTTTTTTTTTTTTTTTTTTTTTTTGCGACAGGGTCTCTGTAACTCACCAGGTTGCCCATCTGGCCTCAGACTTGCAGTCCTCCTGCCTCAGATCCTGAGTAGCTAGAATGACAGGTGTGTGCCCCCACGCCCAGCTCTTCATACAGCTCTATAGGGAAGAGAGTGAGTAGCTCTCCTGGGCTATTGTAGAGGGTCCACAACACAAAAGTGGTCAAGCACTGTGGCTCTTGAGCGGTCGCCTCTAGATCCAGGATTGCAGACTCCAGCTCCTTTTCCCCTGCCATCTGTCAGCCTTCACCACCTTGTTGCATCCATCACCAAGAAATGCTGTGCTTGAGTACATTAGGTCACCTGAGAACAGGTGTGAGAGAAGGCCTAAGGATCTAGCATTCACAAGGCCCTGGGGGGTTCCATCCCCAGTAGCACAAAAAAGAAGAAAGAGCTGTGAGAAGAAAGCCAGAATGCACAGGAAGGAAGTGGATGCTTTGGGCACAGCCAGCCAGGTACTCCCAGAGCCAGCACCTTCCAGGAAAGAAAACCAGAGGGTTTAATTGCTAAACATAAAACTTTATTACATTACTAGTTGTGTCCCTTTGTGTGATATATTTAGGAGCAAGTACTCAACAGAGAAATCATAATTATACCTTGGGCTGATGTAGTTTCCACTTCCACCCAATACTGACCCCGTCCTCTCCCCACTCCAGCTTGAGGCACTTGTATTACAAAGAAGGCAGTGGCTGGCTGGGGAGATGGGGCTGGAGTTGAAAACCCCCCATCCCTGAGTTCAGGCCAGACTCAGACATTGTCACTTCCTGCACAGG
The DNA here is from genome assembly GCF_012274545.1 of Fukomys damarensis. Classification (NCBI taxonomy): domain Eukaryota; kingdom Metazoa; phylum Chordata; class Mammalia; order Rodentia; family Bathyergidae; genus Fukomys; species Fukomys damarensis. The sequence continues at coordinate 118,128,830 of NW_022900928.1, forward strand.
ACCCTTCTTGGGTTGGCAGAAAGAAAGGACACAAGTTTTCTTAGACTTCAGTATTTCTCAGATCAGCTGGGAGACCTTAAAACATTCTCCTTGCCTCCAGTCCATCTCCTCCACCTTGCTCCTCTCCACACCCATGAGCTTACAAAACACTCCATTTCCTAACCATTGCTCCTCACTTTCTGCTCTGAGCACCTAAGCAGAGATAGCAAAAGCTTCTGACCAGCAATCAGAAGCCCCTAGGGAGGCCCCAAGAGCTTTGGAGAATGGCCCAGGTGGCTCTGCTGGCCTGCTGTGTACCAACCAGGCCTGCAGGAAGCCCAGGGATGCTCTGCTGGGCTGGCCCCTGCACTTTATATGCTTATTCTTCCTCCCTTAGCCATACCCAGATAAACACCATATACATGTTACTGGAACAGATAGGTTGGAGTGGGGAGAACTCTTCTATCTTCCTGACTAAAAGGTGCCAAGCCCAAGGAATATGGGGATAATGGCCTCTGAGTCCAGGAACTGGGGACAAGCTATCTGGCTCTGTTGGCTGCATTCAAGAGGGAAACAGCTCGAGTTCCCTAGCCTAGAAGCCAGTGACAAGGTGGGAAGGGAAGTGCTTCACAGTGAAGCCCTTCTGCCATTCACATTCCCTTTCAGCTAAAGACCAGGCTCTTTTCACACATCACACCCCAAGATTTTGGTGCCATGCCATGGGTGGGGAGGGGAGATATATCTTTAGGCTAGTCCCTGTCAGGCCCACCAAGGGCAAGAGTTCTCCTCAGGTCCAGCAGGTTCCCACAAGAGCCCACCCATCCTCATGACTAAAGGAAACTGGGCATATAACTTGAGGGGAAGAAAAAGGGTGTTGGGCCCAGTCCTCTGGAGAAGGGAGTGCCCAGGATGAGTGGAACAGGGGTGCTCCTCAGTTGCGATCCCCAACCAGCTGCAACACAAAGGTGAAGATGTACACAATGTCTGTGTAGATCTGCAGGGCACCTGTGATGTAGTCTTCAGGACTGATGGTGTGCTTCCGGTTCCCCAGGACAAGCTGTGTGTCATAAGCCAGAAACTGCAGGGACAAGGAAGCCAAATATAAGAACCCAAGGGCTTAGTGGCCCGGGGTTGTCCTGGGAGCCTGTGTGCCATGCAGCATGTTTAGGGGACTTGTTAATTAAAAACATAACATGGCCTCTTTTCACATCCCTGAGCCTGCCACAGTGTCATCTCTAAAGGGCCTGCTGAGCCTTCTAACAGCTGGCAGTGTGAATGAGACAGAGGGAATGCTCAGAAAATTACTGGAACCTCTTGACAGGAGAGAGGAAAGACAACCTATGGCCCATTCTCAAGTCCCAAGCCACCTAAATTCAGTTTCCACTTCCCTCCATCCCTTCCTAGAGCCAGGTGGGGACTTACCAGGGTGAAACAAATGGCCCCAATAGCAGCATAGACCATGTGAAGCCAGTAAATCTGAGAGAAAGGGGAACAGAGGATGACATTAGAAATCTGAGCAAAGCACATCTGGGACAGGCCCTTAAGACCCAGCTAACCCCTGGGATTTGGGCATCGGAGGAGGCAGATCCAGGAAGCCAGCTCTCTGGGATCCTTATCATGCCTTTCTAGAGCCCGGAAAGAAGGAAGAATGGTGATATACTTGGCAGTGGAAGCAGAGGCCATCCCTACAGCGGCCTGTAACACCAGTCACAGCATCTTTTTGCCAAACCAATCTCTAGAGCTAGTCAAGGTGTTTTCTAGAAAAAAGGTGGCAGTCAAGTGACAGCTCTGGAGGGCAGACCCAGCATGCATGGCTGATGGGCACCATGGTGGGTACTCAGTAGAACACATGCAGCCAGATTCTGGGCTTCTGCAGCCTATCCTAGATGGACGGATTGAAGAACAGCTGCGAGGGAAGCATTGCAGCTTCCCTGATGAGCATCAGAATTGGGGAACAACCCTGTTGACACTCCTCCATGTGCCTGTTTATGGAAGGGCAGAGCCAGCCCATGGTCAGACGGACAGTTGCTCTCCGTTCTCATCTTTCTCCCAACAGCACTGTCTGTCCTCCCTGGCCTGGGAACCCATGTTCTCCCTCAGCTGCTAGAATCAAAGACAGTGACCCCCCCCCAGTCTCTTCTACCCAGGCCTATTTTCTCTGACCAGGGTCCTCTCCTAGAACCTAGTCTTAACTATTAGACCTAATCCCCATAGGAACTCAGCAACACTGCCCAGGTGTCATGGCTTCCAGGGCCATTTGTCTCTAAAGAGAGACTGATTATACCCTAACCCCAAAATATAACACTTCCATGTTGGTTCCTTTGCTACCCAGTGGGCAGATTCTGGAAGTCAGAGACCCTGAGGCCCAAGAGGGGCTTCACCAACCCAACCCGTCACAGGACACTCACATATTTGAAACACAGCACAATGCTAGTGACAATCCCAGTCACCATCAGCACAATTCCCAGGACACAGAAGAGGCCTGCACATGAGGTGAAGTCCACCTGCCAGGAAGGGAGAAAGGGTACTTGTCAGGTGACTGTCACAGCCAGCAGCCCAGCCAGACTGGCCCCGCCCCTCTTCCAGGGAGCCCTGGTGCTGTGGGCATGGGAGTGGCCAAGACATGCCAAGTACAGACAAGAAGCAGATCTGCGGGTGCAGATAGGAGCAGAAAGGGACTAGGGTCTCTAAAGAAAATCCCTGGCTATCAGGGTCTAGACCTTCCCAGGCCTGCTCATGTGCCAAACCCAAAGGGCCAGTGAGGAAAGGTGGCTGAGAAAGGGCCCTCCATGCCCTCACCTTGGTCTGAAAGCAGAAGATGGTGACGGAAATGGACACCACAGCAGTGATGATCATTGCGATGATGACGGCTTTGGTTTCATATGTACTGGGAGGTGGAAAGAATTAAGAGGCCAGAGATATAAGCCATATAAAAATGACTTCAAACCCACTGCCTCCAGAACAACCCTGCCCAGAATCCTCCTGTGCGGATTACTGCCAGCTCGAGGACAGCCCGTCCCCCATAATAACACTACCCAGAAATATGAGTTGTCCTTGAACATACCTGGAAATGGTGCCTGTCATGAAGCCCAGAGCCAGAGTCTAGGGAAGAACAGAAATGAGGAAAACATTCAAGAGCAGTAGAGGCTGGAGCATGGCACCGTGATAAGAGTACTTGCCCACCACGTTCCTGGCCCTTGGTTCAATTCTCAGCACCACAAAAAAAGCAGGGGTGGGGGGGGAATGGAAAGGGAAGGAACAAAGGAAGCTCTAGCTCTTGGGGAAAAGCCACAGTGGCCTGCCATGGCTGGGGAGAAACATGACTAAGTTGGAAAGAGGCAGGCAGGCAGGGTGAAGTGGGGAGACAGCCAGGGACATTCTTCCACAGTGGTGTCCCCAGCCCTTCCTAGGACAGCCCTCTTGCTGCCCCTCCACACTTACAAAGATGGTCAGCAGGATGATGTTCCAGGGGAACCTGCGTCTGAGAAGAGAGAAACCCTGGTTAGGTGCCTGGGTTAGCAAGTCAGAGAGGCCCCTTCAGCTGGAGGAGATGCCTGGCTCCTGTGCCCTGCATCAGCCCTGCCTTGGTGCTCACATGGCTGTGGTTCCTGCTCAGGTGTTTGTTTACACAGGAGCAGTGTGGGGCAGCGGGGCAGACCTCTGCTGCAGGGTCAAGAGCAGGACTTGTTTACATCTCTAACACTGAGTACCTCTGGAACTATGAGAAAGTTGCCCAGGGTCTCTGAGCCTTGAGCTCTTACTACCTGGTTTTCCTTCTCCCCCATCCCACCCCCACTCCCACCCCGTTTTTCATTCATTTCCTTCCTCACAACTTCTCTTTTTCTCATTCCTATTTGTTACATGGTTAAAATGCTGCTGTCCTGCAGAGTTGCTGTGAGAATGCTGGCTAGATAGATCCTACACACAGTACTTTGCACACACCTGGACAGCAGCCACCCTTATCCCTGTCATCATCAGCACCAGTATATATATACTATAGCAGTATATATTGTACCAGTGATCGAAATCAGGGCCCTTGCTCTTGCGAGGTGGCAGCGGAACCACTGAGCCAAATTCCCAGCCCAGCACCAGCGTATTTTTGGTGTTTTGAGACAGCATCTCAATGTGTGGTTCAGGTTAGTCTTGAACTCAACTGTGTAGCCCAGGCTGGCCTTGAATTCACAGCAATCCTACTGCCTCAGCCTCCCAAGTGCTGGGATTACAGGTGTGCACCACCACCCTGGCCTGGTTTTTAAGATAGGTTTTTTGTTTTTGCTTTTAAGATAAACTAGCCTTGAACTACCTATATAGCCCAGACTGGTCTCAAACATATAGTCCTCCTGCCTCACCACTATTTCTCATCAGTCTCCACTTAACTGCTATAAAGAATCCCTTTGCCTACCAACACACTTGGCCCCTGTCCCATCCGGTGCCCTCCTCATTGTCTAGGTCGCTGGGACTCACCTGGGTCCCTGGCAGCAGGCAAGGATCAGGTAGGTGACGATGAAGAAAACACTGGGCAGAAAGAGATGGGACATAGTCTCCAGGCCCACAGCTGCCCTCAGCCCCTGCCGAGCCCAGCAGGGTGGCACTCACCAGGCCTGGGGAGGCCCAGACAGCTGTCTGGCAGTCTGGGCAAGCTACTCAGTAGGAATCAAGGACAAGATCGCCCCCAGCTAGGGGCACTGAGAAGATCAGCCACACGGGTTTAAGCCAAGAGCTTGAGTCTAATGATCCACCATTGCCACCCACCCCCCAGTGTGTCCTGTGACCCTCTTATCTCTCTTGTCACAGGTAGCCTAGGAGACTGGCGTTGGACCCTGGAAAGACGACTTTTGAAAAGCATTTGGGTTTGGGGTTTTTTTTGGGGGGATGGTTTGAAATGGTCTCACTGTGTAGTTCAGGCTGGCCTCAAACTCAAAGCAATCCTCCTGCCTCAGCCTCCCAGGATTACAGGCATGTGCCACCAGACCTGGCCTCAAAAAGCATTTTGATCCCCACCCTGAATATAGGTAGTTAAGTGGTATCTGAAACTGCCAACCCCGCTTCCCCTTCTCGCCTGAGCAGAGAAGGCCACACACTCACTAAGACACGTAGTACACAGCTGAGTTTTTCCTCACAAATTCACCAACTGGCTTCCTGTGGAGTAGGGAGGAAAAGAGAGAGTCAACCTGGGCCCCTCTGCCTCCTTGCCAAGGCCCAGCCCAGCCGGTGGCCCAGGCCAAGACTCACACAAAGGTGAAGATAGCGATGATGGCCACTGTGATGAGCAGCTGGACGGAGATGATGCTATAAACCTGGAACACAGATGGCCAGGGAGAGGTCACCACCCACGCCCTGGCCTCTCCCCAGAAGCAGCAGCCAGGCCTCAGGACCAAGGCGCCCAGAACGCCATGGGACCCTTTCCTCACCCGTGGTACAAGGGGACGTGTTAAGCCCTCAAAGAGACCCTCCCACTGCAGCCTGGCCGAGTGAGCCAGTGAAGGGCCAGGCTCACATGCTATCTGCACTTCATCCTCTGCCCCCTCCCTACTCCTCGGCATCTCCCCTTTGGAGCACCACCTCAGTTTACTGCCCCTGTGCTACCAGCTCCACCCTTGCAGCAGTTCAAAGTGACTCCATGCTGTGCATCTGTCTGGCCCTAGCAGGGAGCTACACCGACAGAAGACAGGGAGGGTGGGCTAGGAGCAAGTACGACCGCTTCAGCTCAAGGATGCCTACAGTCTAACAGGAGAAGGACGTCTGGGGAAGGCAGAACACTTGGGCAGAGCCCCAGCAGATTTTCCCAGATTGATTCTGCCCTCCCAAAACAAGGTCAAGGGTGAAAGGGATGCAGGTCTGTTCCTGGAGCTGACTCAGCCCATCCTCCACCATTCCCACAGCCTGAGGGCCCAGATCCAACAGCTCCCAGCCTCCCAGCCCTGATCTTACCTTGCGAATGAAGGTATGTCGGACTTTCCGGTCATCCCAGTCTCCAGGCCCAAAGCTGTCACTCACTGCTCTCTCCTCCCCATCATAGCCCTGGCCTGGGCCTAGGGACAGATCACATAGGACCAAGTGAGGACCTGGAACATGTGGCCTCAATTCCAAAGTATCTCCAATGCTATCCTAAACAAAGGCTCAGTCTGGGTAGTGGCCCATGCTTGTAATCCCAACTCCTCAGGAAGCTGAGGCAGGAGGATTGCAAGTTCAAGTCCAGGCTGGAAAACTTAGCAAGACCCTGTCTCACAAATTTAAATGGGCTGGGTTTCTAGCTCAGTGGCAGACATGAGGCCCTGGGTTCAATCCTTAGTGCAGATAAATAAATGTATAAATCAAAGGTCTAGCCAAAAGACAAGTGTCATGACATAATTGCTCCCCCAAGCCGAGGTCCTCCATGTGCCCTCATATGACACAGGCTGGCATGGCATGAGGGTACTTGCATGACAGCCACTCCATCAACACGTATCTCTTGAGGGCTGTCTGCCATGCCATCGGGTGGAGAGGTGGTGTCTTCATCAGGGAGGAAGTGGGGCTGGCAGTGGCCTCAGGGATGGAAGGCAGAAAGAAGCAGGGTAGGACTGCTCAGGACATAGTGCAGGTGAGGCTCAGGAAAACAGATCTGTCAAGGGCATGTGCGACTCGTGTGATCTGCATCAGAGCACATGTGCCAGGACTCCAGGGACCACAGAGCCAGCCTCCAAACATTCCTGGGAGTGCTGTCTAGACCACCCACAAGGGCCTCGGGTGGAGCTCAGGAGAGAACATGCCAGGAATACAGGAAGCTCTACATCCTCAGCACCAAAAAAATTAGAAATGGAAAATCCTTCCAGGAAGAGGGTCACTGTACACCAACTGTATCTGTTTCTGACCTGCTATGAATGTTTACCAAAGGTGGCTCCAAAGGACTTTGGGATGTTTGCAAAAATCAGGCTTTACCTGAAGGATAAGGATTTGTCAGCCCCAAGGATTTTTTTTTTTTTTTTCTTTTGAGACAAGGTCTCACTATGTTCAGGCTAACTCATAGTGATCCTCCTGAGTGCTAGGATCACAGGTGTGCGATATCACGCCCAGTGCCCAAAGATATTATTTTTTTTAAAGAAAAGCACTTAGGGTTGCACAGGCAGTTCCTAAAGAATGCATGGCACCTGGGTGGGGTGGCAGCAGCCTCTCTGGGAAACAGAAAGGGTCCTTTAGGTAACTGCTTGCCCCTGTTCACCCAGCACCCTTCTCTGGTGTGTAAGTTCTGGTACATGTCTTATGGACTCCAACCCTTGCTGAATAAAGGGGCTAGCAACTGGCTGGGGGTGGGGGGATGACAGAAGCCAAGGGACCGAGGAGGGAGGTAAGGAAGACACGAGATCTAAACAGAGAAGAAAAGATTAAAGGGGAGGTTAAAGAGAAAAGGGAAGGAAAGGAAGTGGGCTCATATGCCCCAGGGCTGCTTCCTTCCTCCCACCCATCCACCCACCCACCATCTACCCTTCCAGAACTCACCATAGTTCATGGGCATCGGGTGGATTGGGGGCATAGGCTGTGGGTAGCCAGCAGGGTGACCATAGCCAGGTTGTGGGTAGGCAGGGTAAGCAGGGTAGCCGCCTGGCAGCACAGATGGCTGCCCATAGCCCCCAGGGGGTGGAGGACCAGGGTATAGGGGATTGTGGTCCTCATAGGGAGGGGGGGCGGTGGGGTTGGACATGACAGTTCAAGGGCTGAGGGGGACCCCAGCTGTTGGCACCTGAAAGAGAAGAAAAGCAGTCATGAGTGCCTGCCTTGGCTCACTCAGCCCCCCTTCCAGGCTGTCTCCGTGTACGTGGATGGGAGACCCTCCCTCCCAGTTTTTCTGTAGTTCACTTATGTCACCTGCTGCCGCAGGCATGGCCCCTGGCCCTCCTGCCCTCTCACCAGCTCAGGGCCCTCATTTCCCTGGCTGTAGGAAAGATTTGTTTGGCACTCAGTTGCTGCTGAGCATCAGTTGTATGACAGACACGGAACAGGGCAGTGAGACGCTCCCAGTGTCGGTAGCTTAACAGCAGAGCCAGTAAGAAGCTGGATGGCCCTGGCACAGCCTCCTGGTGAGTCACAGTGCCAGCTGGGACCCTCTGGAGGAGGGGTCAGCCCAGCCCCCAAGGCAGCTGGCTGGAGCTGCAGGACTGAGAGCTGGAGCTGGGGCGGAGCCAAGGCTGAGAGCAGGGAGGAGGAGGAAAACAAGCCACCCAGGGCCAGCGCTGCAGGGAGGCAGGCGGAGTCAGGAGCTGCAAGGCCACATGGGGCAGGCCTGAGACTGGACTTTCTGGTTCCCTTAAAGAGCAGCTGTGGTACATCCCATGTGGTATCGTGTGTGACTGCTCTTTTACTCTTTTCACTGGCCTTCTGGGGAGTGGAGAATGAGCACAGGATCCCCATACAACTGGGAAGGGGAGAAGCGTTTTGAACCCAGATCTCTGGAGTCTTGGTGAATTTTACCCAAGAACAGTGACTCATGGGGAAGAGAGCAAGCTGAGAGGCCCTGCAAGTAGAAGGGACCTCTGGGTAACCCCAGTTCTGAATGCCACATTCAGATGAGAGAATCAACTCAGAACAGTGAAGTGATTCCTAGGGTCACACAACTAGCAGGTTAGTGGCATAACCAGAATGGAGCCCTCCAGGATCCTGCTACCTGTCCTTTACGTTACTCTGAGCCTTTATGTATCTCTGCTTCTCAATAACATCCCTCAGGCCTGGTGTTTCCTTCTAAGGTGACAGAGATGAGAAGAGCTAAGGAAGAGGCCTTTGTGTAGGGCCATGTCATGCCCTGCCAGCGTCAGGCCCAGTCCCTGTCTAGAGTGTCACCCCAAGGTGCAGACTTGAGCACCCCACAGCAGGACACCCAAGACTCAGGTGGCTACCCTCACAGCCTCTGCTGGAAGGAGGAGAGCCCCAGCTGCTTTGTAGGGCACCCTGCACAGGCCCGGGATGGAATAAAGACTGCCTTATGTCTTCTCTCTGAGGACAACTGAGCTAATTCAGAGGGGAAGTTGGCCTGGATCAAATAGCAGGCCAGGTCCCTGAATAAGTTAGTTGAGGAAAGCTGCTTTCCATGTCCCCAGAGTAGAAAGGACAGAAGCAGAGCAAGAATGTGTCAAGTCAGAAAGAAGAAAGCCCCGCCCAACCCTGAAGGCTGAGGGGCAAAGCAGGGCAGCAGGGTGCTGTGAGCTAGGGCATGGTGTTAATCACTGCTCTCAGAACCTTCTCTGGGTAGGTAGAATGTGTGAACCCCTTTAATAGGATAAAGGAAAGAAAGAGAAACCCCCCTCGCCCCAGGAGTGAGAGGCTCCTTCTCCCTAAGCTTTCCACTCCCTACATGGAGGAAGGAGTGCAGGACAGGTTATCTTTGAGTAGGCATGTTTGTCACTATGGCCATCACCAGGCAGCCTCTGACCCACCATGTGGGTGGTGACACACTTGACTGCCTGAAAAGGCTGCAAGACACACTGGCTGGGAAGGCCCTGTGATCAGAAGCCACCAAGCCATGATGTCACCCTTGCCTGATCCTTTATCTCTGAAATGAGGTGGGGTGTGCCGGGTGATCTCTGAGCTCACCACCCACCCTACCAGCGGACTGTGACAGCCTGGGAGACAGGCTGCAAAGGCCTTCCCTTTGCCAGCAGACAGCTAGCTGCCCAAGGGGCTGCGGGTGCACAGGGTGAATTATGACTCAGAGAGGAAGGGCCACCTCCAGTGGGCCTCCGGAGTCTGGTTCAGTTTAGCAGGCTGCTGACTCATAGAGCGCTGTACTCCATCGCCCCGCCCTGTCATGCTTCTGGTTTCAGAGGACTCAGGCAGTAGACCTACCTGCTGGGACACAGCAGGTCCAAGTCTAGCTGTCTTAAGCCTCAGCTACCGGCCTGTCCACACCAGAGACTACCACTGAGCCCTTCACCTTGCTATGCCTTAGGTTCTTCAAATGGAATATGGGTTTAACACTAACAGGCCTATAATCCCATCCCTCGGGAGGCTGAGGCAGGAGGATTACTGCAAGTTCAAGGCCAGCCAAGGATACATAGTGAGTTCAAGGCCAGCCTGGACTGCAAACCCAAAACACTAGTAACAGTAGTTCCCAGAAAGTTGCTGTAAAAACGAAGGTGGAGCCAGGTGTGTTGGCACAAACTTGTAATCCTAGCACTGTAGGAGGCTAAGGCAGGCGAAAAAAACTGAGCCCAGCTTTGGCAACTTAGTGACTTAGCAAAATTATCTCAAAATAAAAACAAAACAAAACAAAAAAGGACTGGGGATATAGCTCAGTTTGAGGACAGAGTTCAATCTCTAGTACCACCAAAAATAACAATAATAATTCCCATTATTCTGAGCCAGGAGGATAGAAAGTTCTAGCCCAGGCTGGACAACTTAGTAACTTAGTGAGTCCCTGCCTCACAATTTAAGAAAAAAGCTGGATGTGGTGGTGCACACTTGTGATCCCGGCACTTGGGAGACTGAGGCAAGAGGATCACCATGAGTTTGAGGCCAGCCTAAACTATACAGCAATACCTTGTCTCAAAAAAAAAAAAAAAAAAAAAAAAATGGACAGAAGACTAGGGATGTATCTCATGGCAAAGATCCTGGGTTCAATTTCCAGTACTGCAAATAAGACAGTAATTATGAATATAAAAAAGAAAAGAACTGGGTACCAGGCATCGTGATGCATGCCTGTAATCCCAGCACTCTGGAAGGCTGAGGCAAGAAGATCACCAGTTTGAAGCCAGCCTGGACCACATGTCTCAAAACAAAAAATTTAAAAAAAAAAAAAAAAAAAAAGCAAGCAGGTCAGGCATTTAGCTCAGCGGTTTGGTGGCCTGCCTTGCAAACGCAAGGACCCGAATTCAATCCCTGGTACCAAAAAAAAAGCTAGGATGTAGTTCAGTGGTAGAGCCTTGTCTAGCATGTGTGAACCCCTGGTTCTCATCTCTAATATGACAAAAGAAGAAAAAGGAAAAAATTAAGAGAAAACACACACAGAGCTCTTAGAATGATGCCTGACCCCAGATAAACAGATTTTTAAGTATGGATTATTTTCAGTTATTATTTCATGAACTCCTTACAGGGTGAATTCTGTTGTTTTTATCCATTTACAAATGAAGATATTGTGGCTTAGATGAATGAAGTCACTTGGCCAAGGTGACCTTGCTAGAGTGAGATGAAGTCAAGCCTTTGGCCCAGGACTGCCCAGAGCCACACAGAGTCCCTCGGGAGCCCCCCATGTACACAGCCCCTATCCAAACTGTTCTTTCCTCCTCCCATGGCTTCCTGCCTAAGAGCTTCTCAGGACAGGAAGTTTACACAGGACACAGACACTCAAACAGTCAGCCCTCCACAGTGGCAGCAGCCCGAGGCAAAGCTGACCCAGAGACAGACTCAAAAGGTCAGCACTGAGGGGACGCTTGCTCAGCTCAGAAGGCGAGCCCGCCCTCATGTTTCTGAGCAGACAGCCACTGTGCAAGCAGTGACCTGTCTTTCACCATGGCTGTGAGGCCAAGAGGTGATGATCCTATCTATCTGGTGCAGAGCCCCAGGGGAGAATTAACTCCTGTTAGTCCAGTGTCAGTGGCAGCCTCTGCTGTACTCGCCTCCCCTGAGCTCGTGGCAAGGAGAGCACTGACCAGAAGGAGCCTTGGGGACCCAGGGCCGCTGGGGTTGGCAGCAGTCAGACAGAGAGGCAGGGTGGGGCTGGAGCCTAGGGCAGCACAGGTCCTGTGCATTCTGCTGGTAGCTGTTGGAAGACCTCAGTATCCCGGGGCTCAGATCTCCTGGGAGCCTGAAATGTTCCTCAGATACAGGAGGCCTTGCACTTCTACTTGAACAAACACCAGCGTCAGGGAGCCTGTTCGCCCTTCCTGTGTGCAGGCAGCTTTCGTCCTTAGAACATTCTTCACCCCACACTGCCTGCCATTGGCATATGCAGGCTCCACTGTCTTGGCAGTTACACATCCCAGTGTGCTGCTCCCTCTTGAGGCCCCATCCCCCTGCCGGAAGGAACTAGAGCATTCCTTTCCCTGACCAGTCATGGCAGCAGGAAAGTAGACTCTGGCCCCAAAGAGCAGGACTTGTTGGTGGCAGAGGCTTTCACAGTCAGAGCTGGGGAAGCATCTCCCCTCTTGGGTGCTCTCCCTGCCTGTGGGGTGACCTAGGCTCTGGCTTTCCCGAGGCATACAAAGAGTTAAAACCTGGAATCTGCAGGGGAGGCCCAAGCTACTGAGGTTACAGCCAGACAAGCAGAAAGGAGCAGCTGACTGGTCCAGGCAGCCTGCCCTCCTCCCTGCCAGGAATGGGTGCCCAGAGCAGAATGGAAAGAATAGCTCAGAGTGCACATCTCAGGAAGCCCCACCCAGCAGGCCAGCAGCAAGGCCTGGCCAGGTGCCCAGGTCTCCATGACCAGTTCCCCACCTTCCCCCAGGGAAGCACTCCCACTCTGGCACACAGTGAGCAGAGGAGTAAGAGATGCACCCGTGTCTGGGCGATTTTGGACCACGGGGCTGAGTCAACCACAATACCCTTCAGTTGGCCTAGCCTCTGGGATTAAGAGATGAAGTCAGGGAGTCTAAAAACTGAAATACTGGAGCTAGAATGGATGTCATGTAGTCATTTGACAAACCAGGAAACCTCAGAGCCTAGAAGTGCTGGTCCCTGCCCACATAGGCCCTCTTGGTCATGGCTTTGGAACTTCTCTTCCCAGCCCCGCCTACCATCTAGAACTCAGACTGTTGCAAGCACACAGCCCTGAGGAGGAGCCCAACAAGCCACCCATTCCGCCAGTTCTTTCAAGATCTCCGGTCACACTGACAGTCCCTTACTTCTCTCCCTTGGTGCCAAGCCCCACCTCCCAGCCTCGCCTCTAGCCAGGACAGCCTCTCTTCATATCCATGGAGACAGGGCTGGCGGCTGAGGGGCACATGTAAGGACCCAGACACCCTTATCTCTGAGGGCAGAACTGTGTCAGGACTGTAACCCCAGACCCCAGCGACATCAGTAGGCAGGGAATTCAGACGAAGAGGAAACTATTAACACAGCAGATGCCACCTCTGAAACACAGGCCCTACCCACTTCCTTTGGGTTTCAACTTTCCTGTCTTCAGTTCCTCTTCCAGGTTAGAGCACAGATGATTAACAATGGGCCGGAATGGAAGGGACCACTTGGAGTAATAAGTAACACCAGTACTTACGAAGCAACTAAGTCAGTAGCAACTAAGGTGCCCCTGGTTCTCACCAGAGATCCCATTCTGCCAATACGAAAACAGAAATACAGAGAAAATCAGATCTAAAGCCCCACAGCAGGCAACCAGCAGAGATGGGTTTGAACCCAGAGCTGCTGTCTGACTCTAAAGTGCAAACCCTGCACCTTTCCGCCTGGCTGCAGAGAGCTCCAGGGTAAAGATCACAACTGGCAGAGAGGAGCTGAGCAAGTGTTGTGTTGATACCAGTCCCTTTTCCCAGTGAAAATTCATCTGATACCTGAGCCCAGAGTTAGTTAGGAAACAGGGAGCTGATGCCCGCCCCGACTTTGGTGTTGACTCCAGAGTCGAAATACACCACTTCGTATCTCAGTTTTTACATCCCTGAGGTAAGTGTCCTGAGCCGAAAGAGCAGAGTCCACTCCAACTTTGCCAGTTCCTGACTGGCAATTGACACATCCCCAAGGAGGCTACACTGGGGGCAGTGTTCACATGCCCTGGTCTGGAGGACATCTACAGAGGCAGAGGCATGTGGCGTGTCCTGGGTATGTGGGTGGCCGTAACTCTTCTCCCAAACTGCCCCTATAATCCCCCGGCTAGCTCCCCCTGGGTGCTCACTCTCCCCAGAACCTGCAGAGACACTAGGAGAGAAAGTACTCAGTGCCAGATATGGTGGCATATGCTTGTAATCCCAGCACTTGGGAGGCTGAGGCAGGAGGATTGCCACAAGTTCAAGGCTAGGCTAAACTACATAGTGAGACATAGCCTCAAAAAAGAAGTGCCAGGGACGTAGTTCACTGTGAAGACTGTGGATTCAATCCTCAGTACCACAAATGGGGAAAAAAAGCACCCAAGGCTGGAATTAAGAGGCCTGGGCTCATTAAGTAGCTGTGGGAATCCAGGCAGATGGTCTCCCTAGTCTTAGGAGCAAAGACTCATTTATAGCAACTGGAGAGAGAGCAGAATCACCTGGCCAGGCATTTCCCGGAAGCCCTTAGTGGCCAGGTGTGGAAACAGTAACAATTCTATCTCTGTGAAAATTCACAAGTCCCAGAGGCATGTTAAGCCCCTGAGAGGCTTTGCCCTGTTCAAGGTAGTTTAACCCAGTATTCATCCAAACTTCTTCCAGGCACACCTGTTCATAGCCTGTAGCTGCCGATCCAGGCCACCTGTTTTACAAACAGACTCAACCCTGAGAAAAACCCATATCCTAACTCATTTCTTAAAATCCTGTATTTCTGCCGGGCATGGTGGTGCACGCCTGTAATCCCAGCATTCAGAAGGCTGAGGCAGGAGGAACACTGTGAGACCCACCTGGGCTACATAGTGAGTTCCAGGTCAGTCTCAACTACATAGTGAGACTCTGTCTCAAAAGAACAAAACAAAACAAGAAAACCTATATGTCTACCCAGTCCCCTTCTCAGAGCAGTCACAGTAAGAATGTGGCATGTGCTCTCCCAGAGAATCAGCTCAGTACCAGGAACCTCTCTGCAAGGTCCTCCCTCACCCCCACTTCTGCACAGCGGCCACTGTAACCTCTTATGATGGCACTGACTGCCATGACAAGGAGGAAATCTCCAGCCCGCCAAGAACTAAGAATCTGGTGTCCCCAAATGTCACCCATCTCATGGAAAAAGAACAGACGATTATACACAGGGAGGACTCAGTGTTATCCTCCTCCCCAACCAGTGTACTGAGTCCCTATGTACCAGCCGTTGTAGCCAGTGGAATTCTGGATATCATTTCTGCTTCAAAATAAGACCCTCACGCGCCGGGAATTTAGCTCACTGGTTCTGGCGCTTGCCTCGCAAGCACAAGAACCCGAGTTTGATCCCTGGTACCAAAAGAAAAAAAAACAAAATAAGACCCTCACCAGACGTGTGCAAATGTCTATAATCCTAACTTGGGAAGCCGAGACAGGAGGATCATCACAAGTGTGAGGGCAGCCTGGGCTGCAGAGTGAGTTCAAAGCCAACCTGTACTACATAGCAAGACCCTGTCTCAAAAAACAAACAAACAAGAAGATCCCAGCTTTTGGCCTACAATCCCAGAATCTTAGCAGTAGAAGATTCTATCAAGGTCAGTCTTTCCACAGCATTCCCAAGAGGATTGTGCAAAAAGCCCACGGCCATGGTTAGCCATGTTTGCAGAACTATCCAGAGACTCCTGTGAGCTTCCACCCTCTGGTCCTCCCAGTTTGGCACTCTGAAGACACACAGTAACTGCAATCTCTTTCTGGCTGGAGTTTCTGATCTTTGTGAAAGGCCCTGGACAAGAAGTTTTGGGATCGGAAGTGCTCTGAGATGGATGGCTTCTTCCTGAGGCTGCATTCCCAGGGAGGAGGCTACGCCCAGGTTGTGACATAAGATTCTCCCAGCGCTTACTCTATAACTCGTCATTACTCTCTGAAGTGCCCATTTTTACAAGCAAGGCACTGGGTCCTGGCATAAGAAGACAGGAAGTCAGGCCCTTGACGTACTGATCCCACCGCATTCTTCTGGACTATAAACTGAGACTCTGGGTCTTCATGATTAGTGGGTTAGAGAGAACAGGCAGGCGATGAGGAAGTAGGGCTCCCCCTTTGCCCCGGACAAAGTTGCCCTAGGAAGTGCCTGGCTCCTCTGCCACCACTGGCCAGGCCAGTAGTAAGATGAATATTTCACCAATGAGATGAATATTTCAGAGACCCAGAGAACTGGACACCTGGCAGACCTGTGACATCTGGCTCTCCCACTCCCTGGACCCTGGCCAGCTCTCCCTCCTTAATCCAAGTCCAGGGTGCTCAGGCTGACCCCCAACCCTGTGGATACCACCCACAGGCCACAGTGGAGTGTTGGGGATGGAGCCCACGGGAAAGATCTGTGGAAAGAAAACAAGGTCAGGGCCTGGCGTTCCTCCCCTCAGTCTTCCCCACTCGCTTTCCCTTTTCCCATTTCCCTGTTTTGTTGTTGCCCTGACTCAAGGAGGTCAGGAGAAGGAAAATACTTCCCCGTAGCTCCCGGATCCCAGCTCAGAGACCAGGGGATGGAAGCAGGACAGGCAGAGGGCAGAGCTCTGTATGGGACGGGGTGCCCACCTTCCCACGCCAAGGACCCAATCTCTGAGCTAAGATCCACCTCCCCCTACCGCTCTGACACTCATTCACCTGTCTACACCAAGACCTCCGGCGCCAGGGCAGGCTGGGCAACAGGGCAGGATCCGCTCCCTGTCCCCACCAGCTGAGGACCATAACAGCCCCCATGCCACTCAAAGGTCACTCGGGGACAGACGAGCCACTCAAGCCAATAGAGGGGGACACTCCCAGAACGTGGGCTGCGC
Source organism: Fukomys damarensis (assembly GCF_012274545.1). Classification (NCBI taxonomy): domain Eukaryota; kingdom Metazoa; phylum Chordata; class Mammalia; order Rodentia; family Bathyergidae; genus Fukomys; species Fukomys damarensis. The sequence goes on from NW_022900928.1 coordinate 118,145,310, forward strand.
ACTGGTGCCACCAAGACGCTGCTTGGCTCCCACGGCTATCCAGGTGCCAAGCGCTCTCCCGAAGCACACAGGGAAAGCAAAACTCCAGCGGCCAGGACGAAAGATCTCCATTCTGGTGCCAGCCCTACGGGCCACGGGCTCCAAGAAAGTTTGGGCGCCTCGGGCCAGCGCAACCCCAGCCCTCAGTCCTCAGCTCCGTCGGCATCGGCCCCGAGACTTACCTGCGCCGCTCGCGAAGGTGCGTCCCAGCCTCCAGCTGCTACTAGTGCTGTCGGGACCGG
>NW_022900928.1:118145659-118147392 GCF_012274545.1 Fukomys damarensis
TGGGGCGGGGCCTCGGGGCGCCGCCAGAGGGCGCTGGTGTCCGCGCCGTGTCCTGCCCTGGCAAAGAATGAAGGTGGGAGCTTTAGATTCCTAGGAAATGACGCTTATTCATGAAAATTTAGAAAGCGCACAAGTACTGGAAGAAAGTAATTTCACCTTTCCCAGCTCACAAGATGAAATGCTTCTTTGGGTGCTTCTTCGCCTGTATATCTATGTATTTTACTTATTTTTCTAGAGTGGGCCATATTATTGAATGATGCCAAATTTTGCTGACTGCTTTTTTTCCCCCCAGTGCCAGGCAAGCGCAGTACCAGTGAGCTACATTCCCAGCCCTATTGCTCAAGAATTTACTTAACATTTTATCATAAACATTTATCTTGTCAGTAACACCCACAGGCAGGCCTTCAAAAATAAAACACAAGTTTAGGGCTGGGCGTGTCGCTTAGTGGAATAGCGCATGCCTAGATTCTAGAGGCCCTGGGTTTGATACCCATCACTAAAAAAATAAATAAGTAAATAAAGAGGGCCCGGGATTTGGCTCAGTGGTTCCACCGCCTGCCTTGAAAGCGCAAGATTCTGAGTTCCATCCCACTACCAAAGAATAAATAAATAAAGGCATAATTTTAATACTTCAATATATTGCATTACATGGCCACTTTTATTAAGTCAACTTCTTTTTTTTTTTTTTTTTTTGGTTTTTTGAGACAGGGTCTCACTATGTAGTTGAGACTGACCTGGAACTCCCTGTGTAGTCCAGGCTGGTCTCGAATCCTCCTGCCTCAGCCTCCCGAGTGCTGGGATTACAGGCTGCGCCACCACACCTGGCCTATTAAGTCAACTTCTTACCAGAGGACATTTGTTTTCCATTTTTACATTATTGTAAATAAATCCGTGAAGAACATTATTGGCAATTTTATGGTTTTAAACTAAATGCAGTTTTCAAGTTTGAAACTTCAACTGTAGAAATGGATGTTCAGCTTAGATTCTCTGCATGGAATTAGTCGAACATTACTTAACAATGGGGACATATTTGATGAGGGGATTTCATCATGCAATCCTCGTGGAGTGTACTTATCCAAACCAGGAAGCTGGAACTCACTGGGTGATGTACTCTTGTGCACCACCATCATAACGTGTGGTCCCTCTGTGTCACGTAGTGCCACACTGTACTTCATCCTGGAAAGCAGGTAGGAAATCCGACATTTAGAAGTAGAGGGTGGGATTTAGCTCAGTGGCGCCGCCGCAAGATTTACAAGCCCAAGGTCCTGAATTCAATCTCCAGTAACCCCCCAAAAAATGCAATGAAAAGTAGATTACTTTTTGTGCAAACTCTGAGCTGGCCCACCCCCATAGCCACTCATGAAGACTGCAGTTCCATTAGACGCGTGAGAGAAAGGGCTCGGAGAGAGCTCACCTGAGTGTGTGTGGTTCCAAAGTCCACCTTCTTCCCTTTATGAGAAGGCTGCCCAGCCATGCAGCTATGTTGAAAGTGCTTATCACATGCTAATAGCTGCAGGCCAGCTCCGCCCCCGCCCCGCCCCCCAATGTCTTTCACAGCCGGTTGACACTTTCCTCTTTTTTTTTTTTTTTTCTTTTTATTGAGGTTATTGGTACAATCTAGGTATACAATACAATTACATTCATCATTGGGATTCTGAACCTTTACATAGTAGGTCTTGATTCTCATTTTTCCCCTTGTCCCTGCCCTCCCTCCACCCCCTCCTCCCCTCCCC
>NW_022900928.1:118147549-118163786 GCF_012274545.1 Fukomys damarensis
GAAACTATTCGGTATTTCAGTTAAAGAAATCTCTGTATGAACATTAAAAATAGGGAATCCTAAAATAAAACTAAAAAGGAAAGTAAAAGAGAAAAGGCAATGATGTAACATCAAAATAATCCTTAATTCTGGAGATGAAAATGGTCCCTGAACATATTTAAATTGCTTCTCGCTCTTATAGTCTTATCTTATTCTTTTTTCATTATTTAGAGAATACTTTATTAGTTTCTGTAATCAAACCCATGTGGATATGACCTTACATATTTAGTACGATGTGTTACCCCTGTACACATGGAAAAAAAATAAAAATAAAAATAAAAATAAATTAACATTTCTAGACCAATATGGTTGTCCATTTCTGTACAATGCCAAGTCAACACAGTAAATTGGGATGACTTTTTCCAAAGATGGCAACACCGTTAAAGTTTCCCAAAATTCAATTTATATATATATGTGGCACTTTCCTCTTTTGAATAGACAAGGATGGATTTGCCAACCAAGGCTAGAAATTTAGGCACTAGAGGAGCCTCCTGACACCAAACCCATCCCTAGGCACTTCTTACATTATCTCCAGTGGCCTGTCTGTCCTTTACACAGAGCCAGATTTAGGAAGGAGGGCCCAGGGATATATCTGGAGATTTGTGTGCCTAGTAAGCATAAGTGAAAGCCATAAACAAGTATAGTAAGCAAAATTACCACCTAAATTGTATATTTCACACCAACTAAGAGAAATTTTTAAAACTGACCACACACACTGTCACCTGGAAGCCAAACCCTAACACCAGGAACCAACCCTCTCACTCCTTGATTCTTTGATATAGGAAAGAGGAAAGAGAATTAGGAAGGGGAAGTCAAAATGATTAAGATGTGCTGTGTAACTATCCCATTCCCCCAAGATGAATGTACTCATGTATCATAAACATTTTCTAATAAAAAAAGAAACCAAATAAAAATTTTAAAAATTTTTAAGAAAGAACCCAAAGGTCCCTATGAGCTCTCAGTGGCCCACTCTCACTAGCAGAGCATACTTCTCCTACCTTTAATAAATGTAAAACCTTGCTATCAAGAAAGAAAGAGGTGGGGATTTAGCCCAGTAGTGCCACCGCCTGCCTCACAAGCGCAAGGTCTCAAGTTCGATCTCCGATACCAAGAAGAATAAAAAAAAAAAAAAAAAAAAAAAAAAAAAAAAAAAAAAAGAAGAGAACCATGCTGAAGTTTGTGTAGAATTTATGGCAAAGCATAGAGACTTCTGCCTTCAGAGAAGGTGAGCAGTGCTACATAGGCATCTGCCGAGTGCAAGTTTAGTTATCTTTTTATGCACAGAGTTACTCCTGGCATTCAGGAAGCTATGGTGATCATTGCTCTGCTTATATGATGTGTACTTAGCAGCGACATTTTCCTTAAAGGGTACTTCAGAAATGCAAAATAACTTCCTTTTTCATGTGGGCGACGTCCCTTTAGGGATCTGAATCATGGGAGAAACTGGCTTACGCATGAGATCGCAGCACCCTGGAGGCCTAGGGAGGAGGACTGCTGCAAGTTCGAGGCCAGTCTGGGCTACATAGAGAGACTCCGTCAAAGAGAGAAAGGAAGAGAGAAGGGGTGGGGGAGAGAAAGAAGGAGGGGGAAGGGAAGGAAAAGAAAAGAGGAGGGGAGGGAGGGGAGGGGAGGGAAGGGAAAGAGAAAGGGGGAAGAAAAGAAACAGAAGAAAAAAAATGTTGGTGGTACCAGGATTCAAACCCGGGGCATCTATCTCATTAAGCTACATCCCCAGCGATTTTTATTATCATTTTGAGGCAGGGTCTCTTGCTAAATCACTAATTTGCCCAAAGTTCTGGGATTGCAGGTGTGTAACCCCACGCCCAGCTCCAAAGCAGTCTAATCTAAATCAGGTATTAGTCCAAGGTGGAAGGGTCCTTAAAGAATGTTTCCCTTTCTGATAGCATTGAGCCAGCAGCTGTAACAACCAGGAATGCTGTTTGCCTTGTTCTAGAAACAGAAGCCCTGTGTCTTTGGGTCTGAGACCTAATACATTATTATAAATGTATTATACACTGAAATCTTGTTATTGGATAGCCTGCTTCTAAAAGTGGCTCACCAACTAAAGGTTACCAGCTTCTGGGTTGCTGGCCTTGCCTTCTGGAGTTAGATTTCAGGTTCTTCTCATCTCAAACAAAAAAACTGGATGAAACGAGCCAAAAAGCAGTGGCAAAATTTGTTCAAGAAAGTAAAAGTGAAGCCGGGATTTAGCTCAGTGGTTCCGCTGCCTGCCAAGACCCGAGTTCCAAAAAAAAAAAAAGAGTAAAAGTCGGGGAGAAACTGGCTCCACAGAGCAAGCTTGGGCCAAGTAAAGAGAAAAAGAGGGTAAGAGCAAAGCTAAAAGTACATGCTCCATGTGAGAAACACACTGAGTTATTGTGAAAAGTTAGGATAGCACCATTCCTGATGGCTGCCTTTCTTTTATACTACCCAAGTCTCGAGAAAACCCATGAGAACTTGTATGTATGGGTCCTGAGAGGCAATGCTGGGATACCTCACCTCAGGCTGACTTAAAGCCTGGCCCATCCTATTGAAAACCTGCTCAAGAGCAAGAAATACACCTGGCTTTGGGAACAGTTCTACGCCAGATTCTTTTGTTTTGTTTTGTTTTTGGTACCAAGGATCGAACTTGGGACCTTGCATTTGCGAGGCAGGCAGCAGAACCACTGAGCTAAATCCCCCCAGCACTACACCAGATTCTTGTAATTAACAAGTCACACCTACTTCACCAACCAGTTTTTGCCACACCCTACTCTCCTACCTACCTGTCTCTATTATTCACTATAAGTGGCTATGCTATGCTAACTATAACTATGCTGTTTGGACCCCCTTGTCCCCAGGCCTTCTAATGTCTCTAAGTACCTGCCCAACACACACACTATATATATATTTATTTGTCTAGGCAGATACACTTTATTTTTTAGCAATTCCAAATCATCTTATTAATCTAAAAAGGGCATGTTTAGAAAAGACATACCAAGAAAAAAATTTTTATGGCCCTGGAGACAAGGCAGGCAGGTGACAGTTCTTCTGAACCCCTTTGATGGAGGCCTGGGACTGGTGAGAAGTAAGCACGGAGTGGTGGGGGCCACAGAAAGGAGAAAGCCCCAGGTGGATCAGCATGTTGGCGGATCATGGGTGGGGCTCTCAGTGACCCCACTGCTAACTCTTGACGGGTGAGTGCCCAGTTAGTGCTACCAACTGGGGTGAGAGCCGCTTGCTCCCTGGCTTCTGGAGGGCACCCACCAAGGGACACAGGACGGGAAGCCCAGGAAAGGAGGCACAACTCGGGGAGAAGGCCAGGGAAAAGAGGGTGCTGTGCAATGGCCGGAATGGTCCAGATGCTGAGGCCAAGGTGCTTCCAGTTACGTGTAGGTGGATACATTTCAGGGAGGACTGAGTTCTGTGGGGGAACTGGTGGGCAGGAAGGTAGGTTAGCTCACCCAAACGCCCAACCCTTCATGTACTCCCACTCTCTACAGCCTGTGCACATCCTCTGGGTGGTCCCTTCCCAGAATGAGCTCACCAGAACAAATACAACTTCATTTCACTCTTCCCCTTGCTAGATAGTGAAGCTGAAGGTGAACTATACAACCCTGTACAATCTTACTGGATCTCCTCTCACCCACGTCAACCTCTACACCTGGGCCCTCTCTTAGTCCATTTCTCCTGCTATCGCAAAAGTATTTTAGGGGACTGGGGCTGTAGCTCAGTAGCAGAGCACTTGCCTAGCCTGCTGCAGGTCCTGGGTCAGATCCCCAGCACAGCAAATGAATGGTGCTCCTCTAAATTGTAAGGCCCTCAAGAGATTGCTAATTAAGCTCCTGCAGTCTGCCAGCCAGATGAGAATTTCCAGTGCTAGAAATGACTAAGCCAACTAAACCAAAGGATTTGGCCCCAACTCCAGAAACTCACTATCTAGGGCCTGGGAATGTAGCCCAGTGAGAGTACTCGTTTGACTATTCACAAGGCCCTGAGTTCCAACCCCAGATCTGCTGGGGTGGGGGGATTCGCTTTAAACCATAGTTCCCAGAGTCCCACAGCCTAGCCAACATAGTGAGACAGCCACCACCTGGTCACAATAATACAGGACATAATGCCAGAGATGAAATATGAAATACTGTATCTCCCAATCGGTTAGCTGAATAATACACTGAGCTCTTGTTCTCTGAAAATCAAAGAATGAGTTCTAGGAACTACAGAGATTAAAAGTAAGGAGATATTTATTGATAGGAAAGCTACTGGGAGAGTGGGAGGTCCCAAGTGAGTAGCCAGGGATCCCACTTTACAGAGGAGCTTTTTGTTTTTGTTTTTGGTACCAGGGATCGAACTCAGGACCTTGTGCTTGTGATGCAGGTGGTGGAACCACTGAACTAAATCCCCAGCCCTACAGAGGAGTTTTATGGAGTGAAACTCAACAGGGGTACAACGCAGGCCATAGGCATGATCAGTCATCCAATAAGGTTACAAGTTTAGTCACTTGGGTAATAGTGGTCCAACTGGGGAATGAGTCACGTAACAAGTGTCGATGGAAAGAACCAAGATTCTCCTAGGAAGTGGTCTCTGGTCACCTGCCGGAGTGATTGATGTCTACCTAGACTTCCCAGTGTTTGTTCTTTGAGGAAGTTTGGAGGTCTGGTCATCTTGTCTTTATCTTGAGGCCCAATTTCCACCTGATATGTCTTTGGTCACAGCTGTGGTGTGTTGCACCTCTGTCCTAACTCTCTCGAGGACCTGGTCCTATCTGACTGCCTATAATATTTCTACCTAACTCATCTGTCTACAATAGCAACAAGGAGATAGGGGTCCAAGAATTGAGGTCATGGAGGCCGGACGTGCCCCTGGGGCAGTGCTGCCACTGTAGGGACTCACAAGCGTTCCAGTTATATTTCAACCTCAGATAAACAACAAACAAATCTTTTGTATAAGTTTGGGAACACATACTCATGCTTTAGAAAGTACTTTTTGTTTATCTAAAGTTCAAATCCCACTGGGAGTATTTTTCTGACAGCCCCACCCTGGGAGCACAGTCAGGTCAAGTGTGGGACAGCAGGAAGGGGTGGGGAGGGAAAGAGATTGAGCTGATGGCTGTTTCAGGAACGGTGAATGAAAGGCACAGAGAGCGATGGATGTGAGACCAGCAAGGGTGGCCCAGTGAAAGGTGAAGGGAGTAGATGGGGACAGTGTGATGGAGGTGGAGGCTTGGTCCGCAGACCTGGTCTGAGAGGATCCCGAAGCTGAGGTGAGGGCCTGAACCCGCCTTAAACATAGAACATTTGGAGGTTCTCTGACTCCCATCACAGAAAAGGGCTTTTTAGGATGCATCAGTAAAAGGCACAGGTAGGGCTTATTAAGCAGCAATTTTCATGCACACTCGAGTGGAGTGCAGCCGGGCACAGGGGCACACCCATGTAATCCTAGCGCTCTGGAGGCCGAGGTAGGATCGCTGTGAGTTCGAGGCCAACCTGACCACATTTGAGACCCTGTCTCAAAAAAACCCAAGAGTGGAGTGCAAGCCTTAGGGGAGTGAGGTGCAGTATACTGTGGGAGTGGGAATATTTGTGTGGTTTTAGGCAGTGGAAATTTGGAATTTGACAGTCTATAATCTCAATTTTGCCCCCCCCAGAAAGATACAGGGAAAGCCCACTTTACAGGTGAAAAGGTGGTCGGTTTGCAAGTAAAGAGACAGAGGCCAATCCATTTGTAAGTGAAAGGGAATTTCCCAGGGTTTTTGTACTTCGGGAGAAGAGAAAGGAAAAAAAAAAAATGTTTGTTTAAACTGGGTTTGCATTCTGAAACTGTAGTTTCTTTTTTTTTTTTTTTTTTTTTTTTTTTTTTTTTTTTTTTTTTTTTTTTTTTTTTGGACCTTGTGCTTGTGAGGTAGCTGTTGGCACTGCTAAGCTAAATTCCCCAAGTGGAGTTTTTATTTTTAAAATTGATTTTTCTTGTCTCCTTTTTACCTATATTTATTTCACCATTTATCCTGCTTCATCTTCTCACCCAAGACTGATTATTTATTTGTTTGTTTGTTCATTTTGAAAGAAGGTAGGTCTCCCTGTGTAATTCAGGCTGGCTTTGAACTCCCTATGTAGAGTAGCCCAGGCTGGCCTTGACCTCAGAGTGATCTTCCTGCCTCAGCTTCCTGAGTACTGAGAATACAGCCCTATGCCATCACACTAGGCTCCCTTCTTTTCCTTTTTGTACCAGGGATGGAACTCAGAACCTTTCTCTTGCGGAGCAGGCACCAGAACCATTGAGCTAAATCCCCAGCCTAGGCTCCCTTATTTTTAAGGGATGCAGAAGGGCTGAAGGTCCACCTCCTAAAACTGTTTTTAGGCTGAGGAGGGGCATTGATCCTGCCTAGCCAGGTATAAAGTGTCACCCTGACTGTCTAAAAGAGATGATGATGGGTTTTGTTGTTTGATGAACCATCCTCCTCTGATAGTTTGGAAAAAGAGTATAACAACGTTGGCAAGTTATTTTCCAAGGGCTTTGTAGTCACAGAATTGAAATATTTAACCCAGTTTGGGGTAAATATGCTACTTTCTCTCACTGAAGAGCAGGGACAACATCCCGTTCATCCCTAGGCCTCAGCGCTGCTCTCCAGTCATCTGTAGAACTGAAATGATACAGGAGAACTGCAGCTCCCAACCTGCTAGAATGCTCATCCCCTGAAACTGGAGAATGAATTCCAAAGGACAGAGGAGGTTACGAGTAGAAAAGGTTTATAGAGGAACAGGAAGAGCTCCTGAGAGACAGGAGGGGGCCCAGAAGAGGATGGCTACCCAGGCCCTTTGTTATACAGCAAAGTCACAAATGTGGGTACAATTCATGACAAACTATAATCAACCAATAAGATTACAGGTACAGCTGCTTAGGTAACACTGATCCAGTAGGGAAGCAGGCACGCAGCACGGGCATATGGATGACATCATTAGCCTTGGCTTACCTATGACTTTTGAAACAGGAACCCTGGGCCCAGCGCGTGTCTGAGGTATAAGTGGATTTGGTGATACCAAATCACAGTATAATCTCAACTTTCCATTTATCCCTTAGAGAAGTACGTAAATCTGGCCATTGTGATTTTAATCTTGAGGCCTGGCCTTCTTCAGATACTCCTCCCACCACAGTTCTGACTGGTCCACATTTCACTGACTTCCTCGAGAGCCCAGTCCCTCTCTGACTGTATATTAATGTTTATCTAACTTAGCTGCCTACAACAGAAGGATCTTCCTGTTCTCAGATGGGGTGGGGAGATGGGCAGTCATGAATGACAGATGTTGGGGATAGGGGCATTGGAGCTCTTCCCCCTACAAATGAACTGCATTGTTCATAAACATTGTCTGGCGCATCCCTAAAATACAAAGTAGAAAGAATAGTGAGTTTGGGTGTCCCAGGAGCAACGTTTTGTCCCAGCTTTGGCTGGTGGGGCCTGGCCCCATCTCCTCACCTACAAATAGCTCTCATCACATTGCTCTTTCCCACCACCTGTGACTGGTGAAGCCCCAGATGAAACCATCCAAGCAAAAGGTACTGTCAGTGCCAAGTGCCTCAGACCTGGCTAGCCATGGAAGTGGGTTACAGTGACAGGAAGCTAGGGCCACAGGACCAGTCTCCCCCGACCATCTGAATCAGCCGAGATGTTTGTGAAAACACACCGATGCCTTTGGGAATCCCTCTCTCCAGACTGTGAATCAGAATCTTCAGGAAAGCCTAAACAAAAACCCCCAAGGTGACTCACCAGCCAGCAGCAGCCAGCTCTGGGTCTGAATCCAAGTTCAAATTACCTGTGGTTGTGGGATCTTGGGGCTATTACTTACGCGCAGAGCCTTGGTGTCCTCATCTGTGAGAGAAAACAAAAAAGTAGTAATAGAGGGTAGTTGTATTAAAAATAGTAGTTGTCAAGTGCTTGGTGCCGAGTTGAAGCTGTCCATTGTTACTGTTGTGGCGGAGAAAGAAGCCCTGTGAGTCTCAGAGATGAGCGACCTCAGATTTGGAAATGCTAAGCCGGAGCAGGTGGGATGAGTTTGCTGAATGAAGCCTGGCTTCGCAGGGCTTTGAGAAAAGTTCTGCACATATGTCCTGGAACTCCCTGCTGTCCTGCGACACTCCTGTCTCAGCCTCCCAGAGTGTTGTAATTACAGGCATGCACCACCAGGCTGGACTCTAAATTTCAAAGTCAGGATCTAAATTGCCTAGGCTGGTCCTGAATTTGAATTTGCAGTCTTCCTGCCTCAGCCTCATGAGAAGCTGGGGTTACAGGCATGGGCCACCCTATCAGCCTCTCTTTCCTCCTTGACTTACTTTCTTTTTATTTATTTATTTATTTATTTATTTATTTATTTATTTATTTATTTATTTATTTATTTATTGGTACTGGGGATCAAACTCTGGTCCTTGTGCTTGCAAAGCAGGCAGCGGAACCAGTGAGCTAAATCACCAGCCCCTTTCCTTGACCAATTTAAATTCCAGTATTATACTCATTCTTTGTGAATGCCCTAAATTCTGCCACATGGTTCTCAGCAGCAGAACCTCAGCTCTGTGCCTAGACAGCTGAAAAGAGGAGAAAAATGAGCAACAGCCCTGGCTGACCTCACTTTAATTCATGAAAACATAGGCCTTCCCCATCTGTTCATAGTAATCTTCCCACACTGGGTAATTACATCATACTTTCTCCAGTTCCTTGAAAACTCCAGTACCTTCTCTGCAGCCTGGCTCTCAGCCTTGACCTTGCTTCCTGTGTCACCAAGCAAAGAAAAGCAATCAGAGAGCACTGCAACCTCTGTCTCCACTCAGATGTCCAACAGGCAACTGCTTCTCAGACTTTAGGGTGCGGACAGATCAGATGGGGGTCTTTCTAAGGTGCACACTCTGCATCGGGCAGTTTAGATGGGCCTGAGAGTCTGCATTCAGCATGATTCCAGGTGAGGCAGTGGCTGCTGGGCTACAGGCCACCCTCTAAGGAGTGTACAGATTGAACCCCTAAGCCACACCCAGCTCACCCCAGCCTAGAGGAGTCCAGCAGCTGCAGCAGAGGAGGCAGAGCGGGAGGCTGCACTAGAAGGCCTGGAAGGAGGCCCAGTCCCAAGGAGCTGCAGCCCATGAGCGTGTCCTGCAGAATCAGAACCTGAGCCATGTCTGTAATTGTCATCTTAACCCACTGTATCCCCAAATATTATCATCAAAAATTATTTATTTTTATTTTATTTTTTGCAGTACTGGGGATTGAACCCAGGGCCTTCATGCTGAGCTATATCCCTGTCCCCTTTTCTTTATTTCTTTATCTATTTTTGTGTTTATTTATTTGTGTGTTTATTTAGAGACAAGTTCTCATCAAGTCACTGAATTACCCAGGCTGGGCTCAAACTTGCTTCATCCCCTCAGAATGCTGGGATTATAGGTATATTCAACCACACCCATCTTCAAAAAGTTATTGTTTTGTTTTAATTCTAGGTGTTTGAAATCTAGTGTATATATTACATCACATTACAATTAAGTTAAATTTAGTCTAATGAGGTGGTGCACACCCGTAATTCCCCCTACTTAGAAGGATGAGGCAGGAAGATCACAAGTTGGTGGCCAGCCTCAGCAATTTAGCCAGACACGGTCTCAAAATAAAAATATAAAAACGGTTGGGGGTGTAAGTCAGTGAGAGGCCCTGGGATCCATTTCCAGCATGAGAGAGAGACAGAGAGAGAGACAGAGAGAGAGAGAGAGAGAGAGAGAGAGAGAGAGAGAGAGAGAGAGAGAGAGAGAGAGACAGAGAGAGAGAGAGAAACAGAGACTGAGAGACAGAGGGAGACAGATTGAATTTACACCACAAATACAGTAGTTGGTCTGCCTGGCCAGGCCAGCACAGTGGTACACATCTCTAGTTCTAGCTTCTTGGGAGGCTGACAGGATGGTTTGAGCCCAGGAATTTGTGATCCATGTAGGCAACACAGCAAGACATCCCTATCCATCCCCCAAATAAATCAAAAGAAATATTTGACCTGTATTTAGACAAAATTTAAAAGACTTTTATAAAATATACATACTTGAAGCAGGTGTGATGTATACATCTGTAGTCCTAGAAGTCTGGGAGGCTGAGGCAGGAGGATGGCAAGTTCAAAAGTTCAGGCTCAGCCTGGGCAACTCAGTCTATTTCAAAATAAAAATAATTGAAGGGGGGGATGTAATTTTTTTGGGGGGGTACCGGGATCCAACTTAGGACCTTGCACTTGTGAGGCAAGTGGCAGAACCTCTGAGCTAAATCCCCAGCCCAGGTGAGACGTAATTTAGTGTCAAGGCCCTGGATTCAATCCCCAGTATTACCACACACACAATACATACTTGAATGTTTTCCAATAACTGAAATAAGCACCATTTTTATATTTAAATGTCAAGGAATTAAAATTAAGTAAAATTTAAAATTCAATTTTATATTGCGCCAACTACGTTTCACGTCTGTGGCCACTGGTTAGTGGCTACCATCTGGAACAGCACAGCTTATAGCAACCGTGCTGGCCATCCACAGAGGGAATCTCTGGGAGTCAGAGTCTGTTACAATTCATCTTGGCCCTCACCCGCCTCAGACGCCTAATCCGAGCCTGCACTGAGCACTTTTTTTTTCTGTTTACTTCCAAAAGCCTCTGCAAAATTTGACCTCTAGGAAGATCAGGTTTGAGTAAAATCAGGGCCCAGAATGACCACTAGAGGGCAGGATCTGACTATCATTGCTTGTCAAAAAGGGACAAGGAACAACTTTCCTGAGGCCCTGGTGGCCACATATTTAATAACTAAAAGATTGAATCAATTAGTGGATCATAATAAGCATTTTCTTTTATTTTTAAATAAAATTTTGATTGTTCTGGGGATGGAACCCAGGGGCACTCTACTGTTATCTGGTAGATAACACTACCACTGAGCTACCAGTCTTTTTTTTTTCTTTTTGAGACAGGGTCTCACTATATAGTTGAGACTGACCTGGAAATCACTATATAGCATAGGCTGGTCTCGAACTCACAGCAATCCTCCTGCCTCAGCCTCCCTAGTGCTGGGATTACAAGCATGCGCCACCACACTGGGCTACCAGTCTTTTTTTCAGAGAGTCTCCCTAAATTGTTCAGGCTACTCTCAAAAGTTTTTTTGTTTTTTTGTACCAGGGATCCAACTCAGGACCTTGTGCTTGCAAGGCAGATGGTGGCACCACTGAGCTAAATCCCTGGCTCAGGTCTCAAACTTGTGAGACTCTTTCTGCCTCAGCCGTTTAAAAGGTAGGGATTACAGGTATGAGCTACCATGACTGGCTTCCTATCACCAGCATTTAAAATGAAGAAAACTAAATAAAATGATGGTATTGTTTCCTGCAGCTTTGTTTTAGGTTTATTTACACTGTATGTAGATAGTGTATGGATGTCAATGTAACATGTTTCTCATTGAAGTCCACAGTCAAAAACAGTTTGCAATTCACCCTAGCCTGTCACCTGCAGCAAAGTGTTGGAGCTAGGACATGGGGCCATGAGAGCTCGCTCTTCAGTTTTCTTTCTGTTTTTTGATGTTTTCAATTCTCTGTAATAAAAATTTTAAAAAGAAACTGAAGGGGCTGCGGATTTAGCTCAGTGGTTGCGTCGCCTGCCTTGCAAGTGCAAGGACCGGAGTTTGATGCCCGATATAAAAAACAAAACAAAACAAAAAAAAGAAGGAAAGTGGATCTGGAGACAGTAACAGAGTAGTACACAGAGGCCTCATCTAGCCCAAGCTTGGGCAGACATACGTGTGTGTGTGTGTGTGTGTGTGTGTGTGTGTGTGTGTGGTGTGTGTTCACAAGTTCATTCACAGGCGAGCATGCCATCACTATTCTTACCTGTGAGAGAACGGGCTAAGTAATGGTGGTGGAAGCAACCCCGAGAGCCTGAAACAGAGAGCTTGGGAGCTCAAGGTATTGCAGAAATTTGGAGGACGACATTAGGCACTGGGGCTTGCTGGCTGCAGGGGAGAGCAGGGCCCAGGTCTTTAGGACCTCAGGGGCCTCGGTAGGGATCCCAGGTCTTGTGCTAGAGGGACATCATTGAATGCTTTTAAACAGAGGAAGGCCTGGAGCTGGGTCCTTGTCTTAGTTACTTTTCTCATGTTGCTGAGACAAAGTATCTGACACCCAAAGTTAAAGGAGGAAAGGTTTATTTACCTCACAGTTCATAGAGGTTTTAGTTAGTCTGTAATCATCTGGCTCCAAGGCAGGGTGCACATGGCAGAGGGGCATCTCAGTGTACAACAGTTCATGGCACCCACAAGATAGCAAAAGCAACAATGACATTAACAGCATAATTCTGCTCCCTTCGTTTTAACTTTTTTTTTTTTGAGGCAAGGTCTCCCTTCATGGTTCAGGCTGGCCCTGAACTCCCTATGTAGACCAGGCTGGATCCAGCGATCCTCCTGCCTCAGCCTCCCCAGTTCTGGGATTACAGGTGTGTGTTACCATGCCCAACAGTGGATTTTATTATAGTACAGTCATGCCTTGGTACTCAACTGCTTGACACATTTTCGTGCAGAAATTTTGTTCCAGTTCTCATAGTTTGTTGATACTTGAGGCGAAAGCTAGAACTTCTCCATGTCAATGCTTCGTGACTCATTACCTTCTCTAGCCAAAACACTTCGTTGGGTACTTGGTGTTTCTGTTCTCATCACCTCCCAGAACCAGTTAATGAGGGGTAGCAAAGTGCCACTGTACATTGTTATCGTTGTTCTATTTTATTATTAGTTATTTTTGTTGACCTCTTACTGTGCCTAATTTATAAATTAAGCACTATCAGAGGCGTATATGTAGGAGGAACATCCTGTGCGTAGCATCCCATACTGTCTGTGGCCTCGACTTCTCTGGAAGGTCTTGGTCCTTATATTGCCACTCTGCTCAGACTGCCAGTTCCCGTGCAGCATGTTTCTTGGCATTCAACCAATAGGCTTCCTCCCCGAGGCTGCCAGTTTAGTTATCAGTGGAGAGCACAGATTTTGCATCCACAAAAAACCAAAAAAAAAACAAAAAACAATTGAATTCAAGTTCTGTCACATACTATCAGCTCTGTGACTTGATAAGTCACGTAGCTGTAATCTCAGCTACTCAGTAGACTGAGGCAGGAGGATTGCAAGTTGGAGCCCAGCTTGGGCGATTTAGCAAGACCCTGTCTCAAAATAAAAAATAAGGATTGGAGTGTAGCTCAGTGGTAGAGCAACCCTGGGTTCCCCATCACCAGTACCACAAGTAATAATAACGAGGACATCATTGACTTCCTTAGAGGTTGTCACGACCCTCTAAGCCCTGTGCAAAGGGCTTCATGCATGCATTGTGCTGGCAGTGTTTGCTCTGTTCTTCTGCAAGGTGCTAAATGCAAGACGAAAGATATGAGACAAGAAATGTAAACTGGGCATAGTGATATACTCTGGGAGGCTGAGGCAGGAGGATGAAAGTTTGAGCCCAGCCTGGACAATTTAGCAAGACTGTCCCAAAATAAAAAAGTAAAAATGGCCTAGAGATATAGCTCAGTACAAAGGCCCTGAGTGATACACACACACCCCCACACACAGAGACACCAGCCACCCAGTGCCAAAAAGAAGTGTAAGGCAGGGTTCTGCCTGTAGGAAGGTCACAGTCCTGTAAGAAAATGCAATGCAGGCATGGGGAGGGGTCTCCATAGCCCTGAGTGAGAAAGCAGCTATTTTTCAAACCACCCGTTTCTGTTGACTATGATATGGTACTTTTCCCAGATCTAAAGATAGAGTGGTGACCAGGCCACGTCGACACTTCACTCATTCACTCTTTCGTCCATCCATCCATCCATCCAACCATCCAGAAGCGCTAGGCCTCAAACCCAGGGCCTCTTGCACACTAAGCCAGCACTCTACCACTGAGCGGCAGCTCCAGCGATTGAACTAATTTTTTACTTTAAGGAGCTGTCCTCAGAGAGGCAGACAAGGTCCTGGGAGGAATGAACTCGTCCCCACCTGCCCTGAGCCCACTGCATGCCCCAGCTGGAGACTTGGAGCCTTAATTAGTTAGAGTTACTCCCGGGAGTGGATCTCCTTGCCTGTGTTGGGGCCAGAGGTATGGGGTCCCTCAAGAATTCTGCCTTGGGCCAGGGATGTGGCTCAGTGCTTCCACCACCTGCCTCGCAAGTGCAAGGGCTTTTGGTTCAATCCTCAGTACAAAGAAGAAAAAAAGAGAAAGAAAACTGTCTTAACAGATTTCTCCAGGTGGTGTGGGCCAGGAAATCCAGGCCGTGAGCAGTGCAGGTGGCTGAAGGGAGGGCTTGAGGCAGGGCAGCAAGAACACAAAACACAAAACTGGGCTGAGACCGGATTGCTAACGCAGGTGATGGGAACTTGATTGCACAGACCCTGGCTTACAGCAGAGGGAGACTGGATTCAAAGCTAAGTTCCCAAAGGCTCCTGTGACCTACATAAAAATAAGGTGGGCTGTGGGGCTGGGGTGGTGTTAGAGGTGCTTGCAACCAGTGGACCAGGTAAGGAGGGCCCAAGGGCTTAATTTAGGGGGACTGCAGGTGGGAACAGAAGTGAAGGACTACACAGTCTATATACCATCCCCAGTTTGGGGGTGTGTGTATGGTTTTTCATGACAGGATCCTGCTATGTAGCCTAGCCTGGCCTTGCACTCAAGGCAGTCCTCCTGCATCAGCCTCTTGAGTGCTGCCATCACAGGCGTGCGCCACCACGGCCGGCTTAGTTCCTAATATGTCAGAGCACCCACGAGGACCAGACATAAGAGATACAGTAACATAAATGAATGTGCATCCTCCACCTCACAGTCGCAGTTACCGCTGAAAGTTGCTCACGGCAAATCATCAGTCCCTTTCACAGGGAAAGAGAATGAGGTTTAAATTAAGAGCATTGCCCCAAGGGAAGGCGAGGTAAACGGCCGCTGGCCCTCAGAGCAGCAAGTACTGGAGAAAGCACTGTCTTAGTGGCCAGCCCCCTCTGGGTGCTGTGCGCTGTTCTGAGATCTGCATCAGTTTCCTCCTGCGACCCTTTGAGACTCTGATCATCCCATTTCATAGGTGGGGAAAAGTGAGGCCCGGGGAAGTTATAAATGGCCTGCCCCCCCACTTGGATTCAGGCGGGAGGAGCTTGAAGCTGACTGGGGAGCTGGGGAGCGGCTCTGGGTGCAGTGGTGGGTAAGAAGGGCTTGCGGCTGGAGCCTCAGGCAGGAATGGGGCAGGGTGTGGGGAACTGCTGCAGACTCCAGGCTCGAGGTCCGGGGCAGTCATCCACAAAGAAGGAGCCACAGCAGTTCTCAAGCAGGAGGGAGGCTCTGAACTGCACATACCTGTCATCCCAGCGTTCAGGAGGCTGAGGCAGGATCCCCACAATTGGAGCCAGCCTGGGCTACATAGCAAATTCAAGGCCAGTCTGAACTACATAGCAAAACCGTCTTTAAAAAAGAAGAAAAAGAAAATCCTTTTCTATGAAGCTGAGAGGAGAGTGAGTTGGAGGCTCCTCTGTGGCAGGGGTCCAGTCAAGGGAGACTGAGGTATAAAAACAAAGCCAGGAACAACAGGTGAGGAAACGGAAACCAAGTCAGGAAATAGGAAGAGTGTGAGAGCCAGAAGTGGATGCATGGGAAAAGGAAGATGCCAGTTTGTGTTTTTTTATTTCTTTGTTTGTTTGTTTTGAGACAGGGTCTTACTATGCAATTCATGTTGGCCTTGAACTCGTCATGATCCTTCTGCCTCAGCCTCCCCAGTGCTGGGATTACAGGCATGTTCCACCACACCTAGATGCCAGTTTCTTTGTGGGGGAGGGTACTGGGAATCGAATTTAAAATCTTGCACTTGCCAGGCAGGCGAAGTGTTGCTGAGCTCCATCCCCAGTTCCTGCCCGTTTCTTTCTGCCAGCATCTTTTAAATCAACATTTCTTGACATGTATAGGGCAGACACTCTGCAGAGCACACTAAGCATGTGTTATTTCACAAAACCCCTAGGAGGTGAATCCTCTTCTCACTTGGACTACAGATGGGAGCCTGGAGCTCCCAAGGTGGTATAACTTGCCCAAGGTCACACAGCTAATGGGTGGAGCTGGGCTTTGGAACCTGAACTTTAAAATGTGCCTGCACTCTTCAAAACAAATGTGCTCTTGTTTGTTTTTGTTCATTTGTTTTAATAGAGATTTAACCTGGGATCTTTGCACTGAGCTACATCCCTGCCCTTT
>NW_022900928.1:118163899-118171700 GCF_012274545.1 Fukomys damarensis
TTTTTTTTTTTTTTTTTTTTTTTTGAGACAGGGTCTCATAAAGTTGCTAAATGGTCAGGTGTAGTGGCCCATGCCTGTAATCCCAGCCCTTGGGAGTCTGAGGCAAGAGGATCGCTGGGAGTTCAAGGCCAGATTAAGCAACATAGTAAACTCAAGGCCTGCATAACAAGACCTCATCTCACAAAATAAAATTTTTTAAAAAGAAAAAAGAAACACATCCTGCTGACAATGCTTCTGCAGGCTAAAGTGTTATCACAGGTAAAATAAATCGCTTGGGCAGGGTTTGAATTTGCGATATCCTCCTGCCTCTGCCTCCTGAGTGCTGGGATTACAAGTGCCCCAAGCACAAACATGTACTCATAAATCCTATTTATGGGACAAACAGGAAGGTGGCACCACTGCCAAGGTGGGGGACAGTTAAGGAGCAGTTTTGTGTGACAGGAGGATGACAAGGTCAGTTTTGGATAAGTAAAAGTCACAAGCCCCTGTCGGCAACAGCAAGATGGGCACTGAGGTCTGCAGTTCAAGAAAGAGGCTCCTGCCAGAGCAGTGAGTGCACAGGTGATAGCTGAAATCTAGGGACACAGCGTGGAGCCAGAAGAGAAGAGGATCACAGACAAGCAGCAGAAGGGACACTTGTCAGAGATCGAGGGGGTGGCCAGATAAGGAGACTGTGACCAGGAGGGGAAAGCAACACTGCCCGGAGGTTAAGTGACAAGGACTGGACTGAGACAAATGGGTTTGACTTTCCAGGGGACAGAGCCAGGACAGAGGGCAGATGCTGGTTGATGGTGGAGAGTAGACAGGAAGTGAAGAATAGGTTCAGCCCTGTTTTTATCAAATAATAATTTCTTAATTAAAATAGTAACATTCTCATTGTAAAAGTCAGAAAATATTCTCTTTTTTTTTTCTTTTTTGAGACAGGGTCTTGCTATGTATGTAGTTCAGGCTGGCCTCCAACTCATGGTGATCCTCCTGCCTCAGCCTCCTGAATGCTGGGATGACAGAAGTGCACCATCATACCCAGCTCCCTCTATTTCGGATTAAAATGTAAAGTTTACTCAGTTGTAGTTTGAGTGCTTTGGGCTGTAAATAAACCCAACTAAAAGTGGCTCAAACAATTAGAACAATTATTATTTCACATAGTAAGAAGCCCAGGGCTAGATAATTCCAGGATTGGTTAATTCAGAGCTCAGTTATCTTCAGGAACACAGGTACCAAATTCATTTCTGCTCTGCAGCAGCCTCTGAAGCAACCTCATAGTCCCAGAATGTCTGCTGCCATTCCAGGCATTCCGGGCAGATGGCAGCATCCTGGAGCAAACGATGCTGCTTCTCTACAGAAAGAAGGGAGTATATAAAAAAGCAGCAGCCTGCCTGGGTGTGCAGCTTAGTTGTGGAATGCTTACTTAGCACACCCAACTCCCTGGATTTGGTCCCAACACCTCATCTGTGTTATATCTTTTTTAAGAACAAGGAAAAGAGTGGTGTAGTGGTGGTGCATGCCTGTAATCACAGCACTCTGGGAGGCTGAGGCAGGAGGATCACAAGTTCCAGCCCAACCTGGACAACTTGACATCTTTGCAAATCCCTGTCTCAAAATGAAAAATGAAAAGGAGCTGGAAATGTGGTTCTGTACAAAGGAGTCAATCCCCAGTACTATACATTTAGAATAGAATAGGATAGAATAGAATAACTAAAACTTCCCTAGAAAGCCTCCAGCCTATCTTCACTGTGAGACCCAGAACAATGAGTCCATTCGGGCTCTCTAGTGAGGGCCGTTAGAAGAGTACCTGGAGTGTGTGTCATGCAAACATCTGCTCGCTTTATCTGATGCTGTGGGCTGCGGCTCCTTACTGCACCTAACCGATAGCTTGGCTGGACAGTGACCCAGAGTGGCCCGTCCAGATCGCCCCCAGGGCTGGGAAAGACTCCAGGCTGAGACTGGAGGACAGCAGAGTGGGCAGAGCACAGGTCACGGGACCTGGAGGAGTGGGGAGTAATCGCCAACAGGATCTACAGCACCCATGTTATTAAAAAACAGAAAAAGGGAAAGACCCAATGAACCCTTTTCAGCATACAAACACAACCCTATTTGTGTATGTTCTTTTCTTAGCTTTCTATTTTGAAATAATTTCAGGTTTACAAAATATTTGTGAAAAAGTACCATGAGATCTCCTACCTGCCACCCAGCTTCTCCTCTGTTCACATCTCACTTAGTTACACATTAGCAGGAAACCCAGGAAATTAACACCAATGCCATTCTCATAACCCGCTGTAGCCGCTGTGCAGATTTGGACAGCTGTTTTCATGTCCTTTTTCTGAAGCAGACGCCGATCCAGAATCACACATTGCACAGGATTTTATTTGTATTTTTGAGACAGTGTCTCACTATGTGGTTCAGGCTAGCCTTGAGCTCAGTATGTGGCCAGGCTGGCCTCAACCTTGCAGAGATCCTCTTGCCTCAGCCTCTCTAATGCTGGAATTATAGGTGTGCACCACTATTATAGCAAATATAACTCCCAATGTTGTAGCTCTCGGTGATATAACAGAGTCAGGCCGAGAAGAATCGAGCACACACCCTGGAAGTTGGAGGCAGGTTTATTTCACTAGCAGACGGATCAGGGGAATTCTCCACAAAGTGATCAGTCCCATCTGGGCAATGAACAGGGTTATATAGATTTGGGAAAAGAGGGGTGAGGATACAGCGGCAAGACACTAACATTAGTGCATTGGTTGAGGTAGATACAGTCAGCAGTTTATACATTGGATAAAAAGGCACACTGGGATTCATCTTATTTACATAGGGAAGCAGGGGCTCACAGAAACTCTACTGAGAACAAAGGGCAATGTCTGGGCACGTGTGAGACCTGGGCATGTTTTAGGTGCAGGAGGGGTCGGGACCTAGGAGGAGCCTTTTGCTTGCTACCCGGCTAGCTGCAGCACAGGCTTCTTCTGGTCAGAAACCATTTCCCTGTTCATTCCCTGTTCTTTTTTGATTATAGTTAAATCTTCACCTTGTTTGCTAGTCTATGTTTTTACATGTGTGAGTATAAACATTAGACCTTGAAGTTATCATCAGTTGGTATGATTTTTGGATCTCTATGGAGTTAAGGTTGAGAAAAAGCTCATGAACCAATTTATAAAGCTTGGGCCGATTGTTAATAACATGAGGCTATCAAAGAGAAGTCCTAATAAAGCACCTATCTATGTCTTCCAGTCACCTAGGACACTTTATCAGGTGTTAGGGTTTTCCTGAGTCAGTCTAAATGAGAGGATAGCAAACACCAGCATAAAATCCCAACATATAGCTAAGAGGAAACATCTTTGGAAAGTATTCCAGTCCTCTGGAGTAACAGTTATTAAGCCTATACCAAGAATAAACGCAGACACTATGAGGAAGGCCAGAATAAAGATGTCAGGGAAAGACAAAGTCTGGAAAGTGCGGCAGTGGTTCTTGGATTGAGGTCCTCAGGCTTCAGGCATGCATTGGCCTGTCAGTGTCCAGAGTGACAGGAGCAGGGCTTTGAGTTCGTTGTCTCCTCAGGGTGACCTTTAAGGAAGTCGTCTTGTTGGTGTGGGCCTCCCAGGAGTCATTGTGGTGGGCCTTCTTGATTCGAGAGTGATGAACCTGGATTTCTGAAATTTTAACTTGAACAGCTGTGGGTGTGGTTCTGATTACCCGGACCAGCTATTAGAAGCTAGTTTCTTCAGAGGGACCGGTGGGTATCCATCAGAGCCATGACCCCTCAGTTGTCACCTCAGTTTCCACTAGTTCCACATGATCACAGATATGTCTCTGAAAGAAACCAAATTACCCATCTGGTCAATGTTCCACCTTCCATTGGCTTCAGAGGGAGTGGGGATTTACCGGAGAGCAACTGGAGAAACCTGTCTGTCCTCTGCTTTGAGAATTACAGCTGCCCTAAATGCAATTACTAGCTGACAGAGTAAACACCATTTGGCATTTTATAAGGGATAGATAAAAGCCTGAACTGTCTTTATCTGAGACCTATTTTATGAGACCTATTTTACAACATTTTTAAGCAACTAAGTCCAAATGCAGCATATACAAAACAAGAATAAGCCGGGGATTTAGCTCAGTGGTTCCACTGCCTGCCTCACAGTATGGCTTAAAATTGAGATACTTTTGAAACAAAAAGCTGAAACAAAGGCCAAAAAGTATGGAACAAAATTCAGATTCTGTGAAACAAATGTCCAGAGCCTATGAAACAAAAGTTACAATCTATGAAGCACAGTTAGAAACTTAAAACTTACCTCCATCCAGTAATCTTGCTGGGCCTTCCAAAATGATATAGGGGGAAGAGATGTAACTCCCAAACCTACAAGATATCAAAAACATGAGTTCATATTGTCTAAAGTTGAAGAATGAATTCTAGAACTAACAGAGGTTAAGAGTAGGAAAATTTATTGAAAGAAAGAAAGCTTCTAAGAGAAACAGAAGGGGGAATGGAAAGTGGGTTGCCCACACACCCCACTTTTCAAAGGTGTTTTATACAACAAAGCCACGTGGTGAAGTGGATACAAAGTGGGCCCCAAGGGAAATTTACAAGGTGGGCATGAGGTGGAACAAAATTATGACCAACCAGTAAGATTGCAAGTACCGTCACCCAGGTAATATTGATTAAATGGGGATCGAATGGTAATGTAAGTCACATACAAGGAATTTCCCATTTAGAATATCAATCACTGCTATGTATCTCTAGGGGAAGTAGTACCTCTTTTCCTTTTTTATAATGTTGACCAGTGAATGTGCCTTAATTGTTCTCCAGGTTTGTATTTTTTTTTTTTTCAGGTTTTTTTTTTTTTTTTTTTTTTTTTTTTTTTGTACCAGGGATCAAACTCAGAACCTTGTACTTGTGAGGCCAGCAGCAGCACCACGAAGCTAAATCCCCAGCCCTTTAATTGTCCTCCATGTTTGTGCTTGGCTGTGTTTGCTCCTTGAGGGCTGGCTTCTTGAGCGCAACCCTGTCTAACTGCCTGCAAGATGATCTAATTAACTCACCTATCTATAATATTCCCCCCTCTGAAGAGGTACTCCTAACTGCCATGAGAAGGCAAGGAGCAAAAAGTTTACTGGCTGTTTATGACTGAAGAGGGTCATAGTTGTGATCAGCAGTCAGAGATATTCTATAGAGGGTCTATCTAAAGGCCCTCCACAGGTACCAGACATTGTCATCTTGGGTAGCTTTAAGTCAGGAAGAACTAGTTAATAGCCTTCCACAAAGAGGATAAGTTCTAGGGGACTTTAGAACCCAACATAGAAGTCGTATTGTAGTTTAGCAGTTACGAACTTTTTACAAGGTCAGTCTGGTGGATCCCAGTAAAAGTCTAGCACATTTGTCTTTGTATGATCATTTATATGACCATTGGGGGTTTAAATAAAATAAGACTAGTCAGAACTTTGTAGGTCAATTAACAGAGATCTCATATTAAGAATCAAAAGAAAAAAAATCAAAAGGAATAAAAAGCTTTTATACCTGTGAAAGCAAAAATGGTTTGTTTTTTGTTTTGTTTGTTTGTTTGTTTGGTACTGGGGATTGAACTTGGGCCCTTGTCACTTGCGAGTCAGGCGCTGGACCACTGAGCTAAATCCCCACCCCAAAAATGGTTTTAAGTTGGTCCCTAAGCTGACAGTTTACCTGACTAGAATGCCCAGCTATACAGGCTTTTCATTGTTGCTTTTGTAGTCACAGTTGTTTGATAGCCACATGTAATTTTTCTCTCTAAAGGGACAGACTGTTAAAGGCAATTTTAACTCTTTCTGGGGGGGGGTGCACTCAGGCCAGGTTTGTGTGAAAAAGAGACTGGGTGACACTCTTTTGAGCTCAGTATGAATACCATAGGCTTAGACTGACTTGTGCCCATTCTGGCTAGTTCTCTAGGTGTGTGTGGTATTCCCTTGAATGGTGCTGAGATGGACAAAGTGTGGGAGACCGTCCAGAGGAAAGTACACTCAGGCACTAATCTGGCTGCATGCCTCTTGACAACTTTAAGACCATCCAGACTAAGGAGGAATGTCACTAAAGACCTTGTTTTGTCCTTTTTAGATGTGTCTGCAGAATCTTAGATTAGCTCACTCAGACTGTGATTTGGGGTTACCTTGTCATAGAGCCATATGGATGGGACAGCCTATGGCTTATGCTGCCCATTACACTCACACATTCACATGGCAGGCATTCAGAGGCTAAACATTCCAATCCTCCTTCCCCAGGGACTTTGTCCTTAAGGGCTGGCAGGCAGAGGCTGGCAATAATTAAACTAAATTGAACCAACAAACAAAACAAGCCAGTAGGCAAAACTGAAATTTAAACCAAAGACAAGTGAGAATCTTGTTCTCATTCCAAAACAAAAGACTTTATCCTCCTAGAGGGGTGGCCAGACCCTCCTTCTGCCCAAATGGGGCAGAATCAAACAGGTAACAAACAGCTAGGGTGCCCCTGGGGGTCTTACCTTATCCAATGACTAGGTTGGATTAAACTAGACCTGCATCCTCTTTACTTCTGGGTCTGGGGGAGCCTCAAGCAATAGAGTAAGCTATTTGTCCCCAGTCCTCCGAGGAGACTCAGAGAAATCTCTGAGGGCACACCCTCCCAATGGGGTATGGGGGCGATCTTCTTACCTTCCAAAAGGGCTTCAACCAGTGACTGTAAACTTATCAGTGAGATCAATCTTCCTGGCCAATGTGCCAAGACATTGTACCAAATATAACTCACAGTGTTGTAGCTCTAGGTGGTATAACAGAGTCAAGCCAAGAAGAATCGAGCACACACCCTGGAAGGTGGAGGCAGGTTTATTTCACTAGCAGACGGATCAGGGGAATTCTCCACAAAGTGATCAGTCCCATCTGGGCAATGAACAGGGTTATATAGATTTGGGAAAAGAGGGGTGAGGATACAGTGGCAAGACACTTAACATTAGTGCATTGGTTGAGGTAGATACAGTCAGCAGTTTATACATTGGATAAAAAGGCACACTGGGATTCATCTTATTTACATAGGTAGGGAAGCAGGGGCTCACAGAAACTCCACTGAGAACAAAGGACAATGTCTGGGCACGTGTGAGTGAGACCTGGGCATGTTTTAGGTGCAGGAGGGGTCGGACCTAGGAGGAGCCTTTTGCTTGCTACCCGGCTAGCTGCAGCACAGGCTTCTTCTGGTCAGAAACCATTTCCCTGTTCACCACCATGCCCAGCTGTAAGGATTTTTATTTTTATTTTTTATTTTTTGTGTTTTTGAGACAGGGTCTGACTATGTAGTTGAGACTGACCTGGAGCTCATTATGTAGCCCATGCTGGTCTCAAATTCTCAGTGATCCTCCTGCCTCAGCCTCCGAAGTGCTGGGATTACAGGCATGCACCACCAGCTGGCAAGAATTTTTATTTTAAGTAGGTAAAGCCACACATCGGTCACAGAGCTACCTCTTGCCATGAAACCTCTGGACTCTTTGTGGAGGGAGCCACTACAAGCAACCCTGACCAAAACATCTGTCGCCTGGAACTTTTGTGTGCATTGCAGATAGTATTTTGGGGGTTGATCCCTTAGATGGAATTATTGCTATTGTCGTTGTTGTCGGTGGTGGTGGTGCTGCTGCTGGGGTTGAACCAGGGCCTTGTACACGCTAAGTGTCCCCTGCATTACTGAGCTATACCCCTAATCCCTCTTGTTTTTCCAGATTCTTTTTAGCTATAACATTTAAAAATATATTTATTAGGGCCAGAGAGTTATCTCAGTGGTTCTACCACCTGCCTCACAAGTGGAAGGTCCTGAGTTCAATCCCTG
>NW_022900928.1:118172012-118178607 GCF_012274545.1 Fukomys damarensis
TTAATTTAATTTTTCTTTATATATTTTCTTTATTTATTTTTTGAGACAGAGTCTCACTATGGAGTTGAGAGTGACCTGGAACTCACTATGTAGCCCAGGCTGGTCTCAAACTCACAGTGATCCTCCTGCCTCAGCCTCCTGAGTGCTGGAATTACAGGCATGCACCACCAGTCCCAGCTTTTTTAAATTTTTAAAGAGTTTTTTTTATACATTTTTATTTTTATTTCACACATAGTAACTATGTATTTATGGGCACTGTGTGACATTTCAATACATGGATACAATGTATGTCTATTGTGACTCACAAATTTGAGGCAAATATTTTCTACAATTTTTTGGCATTTTTGTCTTGTTTATGTTTTTTTTCAGTATAAAAGATTTTAAAATGTTAATATAGCCAAAAATAATTTCTTCCCTTTCAGGTCTTTAGTTGCTTTTTGTCATATATCCTTACTAAAGAAAATTAGAATAACACTCTGGTTTTAGCCTTAAAAAGTCTTCTGATATTCAGAGAATGGACATTTATTTCATTTTATTTTAATTTTGTATGGTTTAATTTTTAAAATTGTTATGAATATTATTATTTTGTTTTTTTGAGAAGGGGTTTCACTCTGTAGTACAGACTAGCTTTGAATTCTCTAGGTGGCCCGGACTGGCCTCAAACTTGTGCTCTTCCTGCCTCAAGTGCAGGGATTACAGTGTGACACCTCACCTGGCTAATTTTACATCCCCTCCCGCTGTACTGGGGATCGAACTCTGGACCTTGAGCCCGTGAGTCAGGTGGTGCCACTGAGCCAAATCCCCAGCCCTTGAAGTTATATTCTTAAACTTGGAATTTATTTTGGTGGACTCCATCACACATGTCAAAATTATTCTTTTATAAATAGTCAGTTATCCACATGCCCTGTCTTTCCAGAACCAGTAAGAACTAATCTTTGGACTGGGGATTTAGCTCAGTGGTTCCATGGCCTGCTTCACAATCGAAAGGTTCCAAGTTCAATCTCCAGTACAGAAAGAAAGAAAGAACTAATTTTTGTGTTTCCCACCACATCTGTCAGCTATTGTTTTGTTTTGGTTTATTTATTTATTTATTTATTTATTTATACCAGAGATCGAACTCAGGATCTTGCACTTGTGAGGCAGGTGGCAGAACCACTGAGCTAAATTCTCAGCCCTGTCAGCTATTATGTTAATAATGCAGTGTTAACAACCCATCCCACTTCTGTAACTGTGGGCAGGCTCGGTTTCAGCTATCTCTGCTAAGCTTTGCTGAGCTAGCCTAGCTTCCAATCTGTAAGTGGGTCAGAAATCTGCTCCAGCAATTTCTGGAGATGACCTCATGGCAAAAGGCACACACGCCATTGAAGTTCAACCACAACAACACATATAGGGCCCCTGCTTGAATCACACCTGCTAACATTCCATTGGCCAAGGCATGTCACAAGACCATGCCCAAATTCAATGGTGTGGAGAAATATATTCCACCTCCATTGAAACAGTGCATGGTTACATGGTGAAGGACACATTACAGGGAAAAATGAAGAGCTGAAGGCCAAAATGCTATCTCCACACACATAGAGATAGCCTTTCAGGAAATGAGGTTGTGTCTTGATAAAGGCCGATCAGAGTCTAGAAAGGGTCCCGAATACAAGGAACATATTCAGTTTGAATTTGATCATGGGAGGAGGATAGCAGTGGCCAGGAGAAATACCTTAAAGATGTGAGCAAGAAGGGCCAGGGATTTAGGTCTGTGGTTCTGATGCCTGCCTTGCAAGCACAAGGACCCAAATTCAATCACCGGTACAAAACAATCAAACAAACAAACATGTGAACAAGAAGCCGGGTGTGGTGGTGCGCAAACCTGTGATTCCAGCACTCCAAGAGGCTAAGGCAGGAGAATTGCAAGTCTGAGCCCAGCCTGGACGATTTAGTGAGATCCAGCCTCAAAATAAAATAAAAACAAACAGCTGTGGATGTAACTCAGTGTGAAGGCCCTGGGTTCAATCTTCAGTACTAAAGGTGGGGAGAGAGAGGAAGATATGAGCAAGAGATACTGGTGGCATTTCCCTAAAACTTCATATGTACATCCAGGGGAGTGGCACACACCTGTGATCCCAATTACTCAGGAGTCTATGGCAGATGGGTCTCAAATTTGAGGCTGGCTTGGGCAATTTAGCAAGACCCCATCTCAACTTTTTTTAAAAAGGGGCCAGGAGCTGGGTGTGATGGCACATGCCTATAATTCCAGCACTCTGGGAGGTTGAGGCAGGAGGTTCACAAGTTTGAGCCCAGCCTGGGCAAATTTTTTTTTTTTTTCTGGCCTAGGCAATTTAGCAATTTAGTGAGAGAGACCCTGTCTCAAAATAGAAAATAAAAGCCGGGAATGCAGCTCAGTATAAAGGCCCTGGATTTAACACTACAAAAAAGAGGTTCGGGGCCAGGCATGGTGGCACACACCTGTAAGTCCAGCACTCAAGAAGCTGAGGCAGGAGGATCGCTGTGAGTTCGAGACCAGCCTGGGCTCCATAGTGAGTTCCAAGTCAGTCTCAACTACAGAGTGAGACCGAAAGCAGAAGACAGATCAGTCAAGACAGAGCAAGTTGAGAGCTCCATGCAAAGGCAGATGATGTTAGGAATTTGCTTCCAACCCAGCCAGCGTTGCAGGGTGAATCTATAGCACAGTGGCTCAGAGGGATGTGCCCCTGACAAGGCGGAGAGCTTTTGGTGGCAGCAACAGAGGAGGAAATGGTCGGATAAGAATGGGGTTAGGCTGAGCAGGGGCCATGGATCTCAGCTCCCACTTTTCTAAACTGAACTGACTTATCCATACTGGTCCAATAAGATGTCTCTTTTCTCTAACATTCAGACAGCTCCAACCATCACAGCTTCACGATCGATCCTGTCATCATCGTCATTGTCACCGTCATCATCATCTACATCATCAGTGATTTTCCAGGATGCCAGCCAAGCACCATGCATCCAGCTAGAGCCAGGATACAAAGATGAAGTCGAGCTGTCCTAAGGGAACAGCCTGGCTGGCAAGTGGAATGGGGGCAGATACGAGGACCCTCACCCCAACCACAGGAACCTGGAAGGGTGCTTGTCTTTTGTGAGTTAAGCTCTTAAAACTACCAGACCTGCATCTCTCCTGGGAAGATCTTTCCTCAGAGTCACAGAGGTGAACCTTAGCCTTAGGGGACCCCCAAGTTGCTCCAGGGAGGAAGTCGTGGCCGAAGACCCAGAATGTGTGGGTGCCTCCGGCTGGGCTTTCCTGCAGCTCTCCAGATGTCATTTGTTCTGACTCCTTGTTCACAGTCTGGCCTCCCGCATAAGATCTGGCTTTCATACAACCCTCCTGCACAGAGGGAGCCCACTGGTCAGGACAAGAGGGTTCCAGTCTTTTGACAGCCATATCCTCAATGGCAATGGACAAATTGTCATTCATCCATTCTTTTTCCATCACTCATTCATTCAGCAAATACTTAACTGAGTATCTGCTGCAGGCCAGGCATTATACACACCAGTGACTTCCTGGGGCTTCCACTGGGGGTGGGGGACGGACGGACAAGAAGCACAAAATACTGTAATGTCAGATTGTGAAAAGCGCCTCGAAGGTGAAGGAAGTGATCAGAGTAACACAGTGGAGATGGAGCAATACCATGGAGAGTGATGGGGTCAGTAAAGACCTCCCACAGAGGGTAACATTTCTCCTTGTAGCTGGCCTTGAACTTCTGGGCCCAAGGGATCCTCCTACCTCAGTCTCCCAAGTAGGGCATTTTCTTTGATGTATACCTTACAGATGGTAAGGTGCACACATCTTTAGGGTGCAGCTTGGTGCGCTTTTACTCTTACACATGCCGGTTTCTTAACCTCTATACTACAGATTTCAGCCCAATAATTCCTTACTGTAGGGCCCTGTCCTGGGAATTGTAGGATGTTTAGCAGCATCCCTGGCTTCCATCAACAAGATGCCAGTGGCAATCTTCCCTACCCAGTTGTGACAATTGAAATGTCTCTAGGTAGCCGGTGTGATAGTACATGCCCATAATCCTGGCTACATGGGCTGAGACAGAACATCACAAGTTCAAGCCTGGGCAACTTAGTGAAACCTTGTCTCAAAAAGTTTTTTGTTTTTTGTTTTTTTTAATTTTTTAAAGAGCTGGAGGTGTAGCTCTGTGATAGAGCACTTGCCTCACATGAACATGGTCCTGCAAACCCAGCACTGCAAAGAGAAAGGTCTCCAGACATTGCCAGATGTCTCAGGGAGGCAAAACTGTCCCTGCTGACAGCCCCTAGTATATGCCACATAACCACCACTCAACTCAAGGACTGAGTACTCACGTATTGGCATCTGAGCTCTTTAAAGAATTGAGGAACCGTTCAAAATGGAGAGATCATGAGCGAAGCCCCTGAGGTGGGAAGGAGGTTGGCACATTTGAGGAACCATGTGGCTGGTCTGTGGTGACAAGGGCAAGAATGGCATCTGAGGAGGTTAAGAGACAGGCTGAAGCAGGGGCCTTGTGGGTTATGGTTAGGATCTCACATTTCCGTGAAAGTTCATTAGGAGTTCATAGGTATCTGACATCATGGCTGACACCAAAGAATGGAAGATGAATAAATTAAATTATAGTCTCTAAAAGAAGACAGTAAAGTCTTCAAGACTACAGACAAGAGCCGGGCGTGGTGGTGCATGCTTGTAATCCCAGCACTCAGGAGGCTGAGGCTGGAGGATTGTAAGTTCAAGACCAGCCTGATGTACACAGTGAGAGTCCCATTTCAAAACAACCAAAAAGCAAGCAAACAAACAAACAAAAACAAAGTTTGCCCTTTGAGGGACAAGCTTAAGTCCATCTTGGGATGGGAGGGTTTAGGAAAAGCTTTCTTGAAGGGCGCACACCAGATATCAATCTTCGCTGAACAAAAAATGAGCAGCACACCAGGTGGAAAGCATGCACAGCATGGACAAAGGCATGGGGGTGTGAAACAGTATGTTAGATTCTGGAGACTGTTTGTTAGGTACCATAGGACGTCAAATGCAGGAAAGGGCTGGGATAGAAGACTCCTATGAGACGGGTGATGAAACTAAAGCAGATCTGGAGCGGACAGGAAGTCTTCCAGAACAGCCTAGGGTAGAGGAATGCGGCTCCCTGAGCCCGTAAGAGTCTCCTAAAACACCTCCCTAACTCCTTATCTCCAGCCCTGTCCTAACTCCATGTATTTCATAAGAGGGCTCTTGGGTTTATTATCTGTAATTTTGTTAATGTGTGCATTGGCTTGAAGTTTAGGTTTCCCAGGCCCATTCCTGGGCCTCCACTTCTGCCTCAGATTAAAAGGACAGGAATTTAATTTCTCCCTCTATTGCCTGTCTAGCGTGGTCTTACCTGCAGCAAGGTGTGTTCACAGTGCTCCACAGTTCTTCACTTTGCATGTACAGACACAGATTTCGAGACACACTCTCCTGTCTTGGTAGGGAGTGGGCAGCAGAAGCTGCACTGTACATAATGATCTTACAGTTGTAAACTCTGCACGCTGAGGACTCGGTCTTTAGATCCTCCTTCAGAAGGAGAGAAAAAAATGTCCATTTGGCGGTTGGCTTCTCTAGCATCTCCCAGAGGAGAACCGGAAGTAGGGAATAAAACAAGACTACTTCCTCACCTGCTTCCCTGCCCTCATCCTGGTGGGAGCGATCTGAGCTTGACTGATGGCAGCGTTTCCTCCCTTCCGGCCCTGAGCCAGGGCAAGGAGCCCATCAGGAAGGCCACGGTACACAGATGGGGAAATGCAGATGGGCACCAGTGAGGGCACCTGTGTCCCAGGCCCAGCTCTGTGCCCACCCCTCCATGTGACCTTGGTGAAGTCACTCCCCCGGGCTTCTGTGGTCCCTCGTCCCCGCAGGGCATGGGTTAGATGTCACCTGCTCAGGGAGGCCATCTCCCACCTAAGCTGCTCCTTTGTGCTTGTCCACCGCCTCCTCTGCTTCCCTTCTAGCACCACAGTGTGTATGTGTTTAAAACACAGATGCAGACATTTTTGGTTTTGTTTGCTTATTTGTTTTGTCTCCCCATTAGATCCTAGATTGTAGGCCCCAGCAACTGGAGAGACTGTGTTTTTGATCCTTCATCCTCGGAGCCTAGCACAGCGTCTGACACTTAGGAGGAGCTAGAAAACTAATTTAGTGCATGAAAAAATTAATGAATGGCAACTGACCCACATTTACTCCCAGATTCCTTCCGACTGAAAAGTTCAGGAGTCTAAGGCTTCTGCCCCAGTAGAATCATGGCAGGGCCTCTCCCGAGTCCCCTGCAGGAGGAAGAAGGCAGAGGTAGGAGGAGGACTTCTGTGCCTCTCCCACGACTCAAGCCACTGTGCACTAGAACTAGCTCAGATCCAAGCCCTCTCCGCCCGGCTTCCTAGCCTGGCAGGCGGGGGCGGAGCCAGGCCACTTGCAGCCGGGTTGCATTTGGCCAGCTGAGGCTGACCACGGGGCGGGGCGGGACCAGTACACCCCTCACGCCCCTCAGGCTCTGAGAGCCGGGCCCCCACTTCTCGGGTTCTCCGAGTCTGGCAGGGACCGCCTGTCGCCTAGCAACGCCTG
>NW_022900928.1:118178997-118211007 GCF_012274545.1 Fukomys damarensis
ATGACGCTCAGCCGGCGGCTGCTCTTCCGAATCGGGTTAGTGTCCGGGCTCAGCTGGGCTGGCGCGCTGCGGGAGGGCACAGGGAGGCGGGGACAGGGTTGGACTGGATATCAGGACTGCACTGGGGCAGCAAGGTCCCGGTAAGAGCTGAGAGATCAGAAGATGGGTCGTAGAAGCCTCCGAGTTCGTGGGATTGAGGAAGGAAAAGGAATTGGAGGTCTGGAGAGACTGGAATTTGGGGAGCTGGCAAATGGGGACTGCACTGTACAAAAGCCGGCTCGGGCTGGTCAGGGCTGGGGTCTGCAGACCCGGGCCCTGCTGGCAAGTGCTGGGGTGAATGGACGCCTCAGACCATGTCTCTGGCTTGGAAACAGCCCTCCTCCGCATATCCCTGCCCACCGCTCCCCATCACCCATCTTCCCCCTATCTAGGTAGGTTGTTCTGTCCCAAGCAGGAGCCCCAGCTCCTCTCCTTGTATCCTCTACCGCGGTACGGGAAACCCCAGGCTGTGAAATCTGAACTGACTAACAGCCTAAATCCCCCAGTTCACTGCCTTACAGGGATTTCCCTCAACAGACCCTCCCCTCCCTCTGTCCCTTCCAGCCTGGGCCCTGACAGGGATAACAACTCTTGCACTGCCATGCCAGACATGGGGAGGCAGGAGAGGGCCCGGAGACAGGCTTCTGGGGGCTCCTGTGCCCTTCCTACTTCCAGGGGTCCCATGAGGCAGACCATGGAGCCCCAGTTTAAGGACAGTGATGATGGGGCTGGGAATTGTAGGGAGGCCTGGCCACAAGCCATGTTGCCCTAAGGGCCTACACCTGGGAATTTCCTGCGCTGCAGAGAACATATTGTGCCAATTAGCCACTTCTCCCTCCCCAGGCCACCCCAGGAACCCCCAGAGCTTGCAGGCCTACAATCTCACCCACACTCAG
Source organism: Fukomys damarensis (assembly GCF_012274545.1). Lineage (NCBI taxonomy): Eukaryota > Metazoa > Chordata > Mammalia > Rodentia > Bathyergidae > Fukomys > Fukomys damarensis. The sequence continues at coordinate 118,179,933 of NW_022900928.1, forward strand.
TCTTAGTAGAGATTTCTTAAAAGCCTACTGGGCTGAAAAGGGAATTTTAGAAAAAGGAATGCTGCAACCAAGTTGTTATTCTGCAAGTAGCATTAAAATAATAATATTTTAAAATATATTAATATATTCTTTTTTGGGTTGTTTTGTTTGGGACAAGTGCTGGGATTACAGACATTCACCACAAGGACTGGCCTGGAATTTTAAAGAAAACATTTCTCCTCACAAAATTTCTAGGAATTTTATAGCCCTATTTGGGGAAGGTGCTTTACATTTACTTTTACTTTCAAAATTTGTCAGTTTGCCAGGCCTGGTGGTGCACACCTATAAACCCCAGCACTTGGATGGCTGAGGCAGAAGGACCATTGCAAGTTTGAGGCCAGCCTGGGCAACATAGTTCAAGGCCAGTCTGAGCTACATAGTGAGACCCTCTCAAAAAAAAAAAAGGCCTGAGAAAGTGGGAAATTGGAGTCTCCAGGAGGAACTGGAATCAGAATTCCTGTGATTGATCAGAATGCCCGTGATCACTGTATTAGAATTGTGAGGATTAGAATTTGGGGATGTCTACAGCTTGGGTCTGAGAGTTTCTAAATCCCTGAATATGGAATTCTCAAGAGCTTCTTCAAAATTCAGTATTTCTATAGTCTTTCTTTTGTCTGGATTTTAAGGTTGCTTTGGAATCAACTTCCCGAATTCATGGAGCAAAGGAGGGTGTGCCTGGAATCAGAATTCCAGACCCTGCCCCTCTATGGTCTGGGAAACAATGGATCCAGTCCCTTGGGGGAGTGGCTGCTGGCTGCTGGCAAGGAGAGGGGATACTGGCAGGAAACTTGTGGAGAATATGCAGGTGTTGATGCTGTGCTGGGACTCTAGGCGGACAGGAAAGAAGGAAAGGGAGGGAGAGCACATGGGCACCCCCCCATCCCAAAGGTGTGCTGGGAGGGCCACCAATAAAGGATTCAGGGGAGCCAACCCTGGAAACCCTAAATAGCAGCCAGGAGAGGAGCTATTGTTCCTATTATCATTAATAATAATGACAGTTTCAGATGTGGAGTGTTGGACAGTTTCAGAAAAGGCTTTCCTCAAACATCACCACTGTTGTGTTGGGATGGAAATAATTAGACCCAGCCTCGTTGGATCTGGGCTGAGCTGCAGTTAGACACGTGCATTTGGGGCTTGTGTGCCAGCTAAGCACATAGGAGTCGCATGAGGGTCACAGGACAAATGGCTTTGCTTCCTGGCTCTGTGCACAGGATCCATGTAACCTTGGACAGACACCCTTTCTGCTCCTGGGTTGTTTGCATCTGTGAAATCAGGTGGTGATAGTGCCCACTTCCCAGGGCTCCTGTGGGGACCCAGTGAAACCCTGCAGTAGTGCCTGCAACCTGTCTTGAAGTGTGTGCTCAGGAAATGGTGGCAGTTTCTCGAGCTGGGATGGGCAGTAGAGGGGCATGTGCCATGGCCAGTTCTTGGAGCTTCCTTACGTCCTTCACTCCTGTCTTCTGAGTCTGTCATACCCACTGCCCAGCAGGAAATGCTGCATCCCTTCATGCATTCAGTAACCCCCAGCTGCCATCAGTCAGGACTCTGGGGTCACAGACAGGAGCAGGACGAGGTCACTGTTCCCCAGGGGCAGGGGAAAGGCGCACGTGAGCGAATGTAAACCGGAATCCAAACTGGCAGGAACCGGACCCAGTAGGCTTCCAGGAGCAGAAGGGTATGCACATCTAAGGAGCTTGGAACAGGGGCTGGTGGGTGGGACTCTTCCATATGTGCCCCCACTTCGTGCCTCGGTTTCCCTTTTGCCCCTTTGCCTTCTTGGTGGTAGTAGAAAGGCTGGCAGTACAGGGCCCTGAGGAGAGCCTCTGTCTGCACTTCTCCCTACCCCATCACCACTACCCACCCTGCGCCAGCAGCCCCTGCCTGGCCTGGCCTCTGAAACGACTCTTTCTGCCTTTGTGTCCCACGTGTTTTCTGTAAAGCAGCCAGAGAGAAACTACTCAGATTTAAGTCAGAAACATGTCGCTTCCCTGCTCAGACCCCTCCAGCAGATCCTCGTCCCTCTCAGGAAGCCAGAGTCCATTTGAAGAAAGCCTTAAGGCCCTCGGCACCCAGCCCCCAGCCCAATCATACTCCACTCTACTTTTCTTCATCAGACACCCCAGATGGTCCTGCCTCCCTTCCTGTGCCTTTTGTCACTTCCACTGAAACTTCTTTCCCCTTGCTACCTTCCTTCCTCTGGCTCCCTAAGTACGAAGAACACCCTCCAGGTCCAGGGATTTAGCTCAGTGGTTCTGCCGCCTGCCTTGCAAGCACAAGGACCCGAGTTCGATCCCCGGAAAAAAAAAAAGAGCACCCTCCACTCCCTTCCCAGCTTCATGGTACTTACCCCATGTGACATACTGTATATCAACTGGCCTCTCTGTTTATTGTTTTTCTCCTCCAACCAGAATATGGTCACACAGGGGAAGAAATGGTTTGCTACTCTAGCATAGCTTCCAGAACAATGCCTAGTACCTTAGTAAATATTAAAAAAAATTTTTTTTGTTTTTGGTTTTTTGAGATGGGGTCTCACTATGTAGTTGTGACTGACCTGGAACTCACTATGTAGCCCAGGCTGGTCCCAAACTCACAGCAGTTCTCCTGCCTCAGCCTCCCAAGTGCTGGGATTACAGGCGTGCCACCATGACCGGCTTAGTAAATATTTAAATGCCTGGATGTTTTGGCCCAAGTGCCACGCCCCATGAAGCCAGCCCAGCTTCCTCAGTCCCAGTTCATCTCTGTCCCCACATGGGTCCTGCTGCCGTTTTCCCTCTTAGCACCTCCAGTGTGTTCTTGCCTGACCCAGGCTCAGGTAGACACAGTCTGGCTCCCCGGTGAGTCCCACAGACCTGACCCGGGGAGCTGGGCTGAATCCAGATTACCTGGGATCAGGTGGAGGTAAAGAAGGGGAATGCCAGAGGAAACAAACCAATTCCTAGTCTCTGGTGGGCAGGTGGCCTGGGAGGACAGAAATCAACCCAGGCTTCTGGGCTAGGATTGAGCTTAGTGGAGGGGCGGGCAGAGGGCCTCTTCATGTAACCCCCATGCTGCCTGGAAGTCCTGCAGACGTTCCTCCTGCCACTGTGCACATGGGTGTCCTCTAGAGAAGGCTGTGACACAAAAACAAACAAACAAACAAAAAAGGCCGGGTGTGGTGGCACACACCTGTAATCCCAGCACTCGGGAGGCTGAGGCAGGAGGATCACTGTGAGTTCAGACCAGCCTGAGCTACATAGTGAGTTCCAGGTCAGTCTCACTACATAGTGAGACCCTGTCTCAAAAACAACAACAACAACAACAACAAACAAAAAAAAGAGAAGGCTGTGACATCTGAGGAGCTGTCCTGGGACTGGTGTGCAATGCAGGCCAGACTCCTGTGCAGCAGCCTGCAGTGGGCATGGGGAAGTGACCTTGACCCCCCACTACCCATCCCCAGGGCTGACAGCTGCAGGAAACCCTCACCCCATTGGGCCTGTTCAGCTGTCTCATGTTCCCTTAGTTTCAAGAAAGCACAACAGAGAGGTGCTATCTGTTGCTAAGGGTCCTGAGCAGACCCTGGCTCTGTTAGACACTGTCCTGCTGGTCTTCCAGGTCCCTCAGCCTGCAGACATTCCATTCCAGATTTAGTGTCATTAACGGTGCCCCGTCTGGTTGGATGCAGAGCCTGGGTGAGCTGGGTCCTGGCCAGAAGCACCCCCTGACCAGCACCTCACTGACCCGGGCTTGCTTGTTGGGTTGCAATGGAGTCTGCTGCCCATCTCCTCCTCGGATTAGGGGCCAGGAGAGAGGAAGCCAGGGAGGTGACCCTACAGAGAGGGCTTTCAGGTTCTCCTTTTGGAGGCAGAACTTTATGCTGCTCCCCTCTTGCCCCTCTTCCAGATGGGACAGACACTTAGAAGCCCTGGGGCTCCTTCCAGGGCTGCTCAGATGGTAAAAGGCCACGGGAGGAGGGGAGGAAGAAGAGCTCCATTGTGTGTTTTCTGCTGTGTGCCAAGGGAGGGCCTGGGGCTGTGTCTCGCTGTCCTCAGCTGTCCCACACAGCCTCAGACACCAGAGAAACACTCTGGCTGTGGTTCAGTGGGGCAAGGAGTGAGAGTGCACTGCAACCCCACAGTGGGGCCTGCAGGGAAGGCCCGGGACAGCTGCAGTGTCCCGTCCCCCCCACCCCCACCCCCGGCACCTGAGCCCCCAAGGACCAATTAGGAAACCCTATTTTCTTATCGGTGAAGCCATGGTGGGTAGTTCCGGCCCCAGAACTGCTGAAGGTCAGAATCTTGTTTAATCGGCACCCTGGGTCATTCTGATATGGTGGTCAAGGCCTGTCTTGAGAAGCTCTGTCTTGAATCCCTGCTTGCTGACCATTCCCGGAACCCGCATGGTAGAGTGTCAACCCTCTTCTCATCCCAGGGTGTTGTGAGTCATGTGAACTTGGTGGGGAGGGGCATTTAGTTTAAAACGGGAAACTGAGGTATGGGGAGTGGGTTCTTCCCTTTTGCATCTAGTGCAGAGGAAAAAAAAGCTGTGTATCTGGCAAGGGCTCAAGAAGCCAGGGGCAGCCAGCCATGGCGGCACATGCCTATAATCCCAGCTACTCAGGAAGCTGAGGCAGGAGGATCACAAGTTTGAGGCCAACCTGGACAACTTAGCAAGACACTGTCTCAAAAAATAAAGAGAGCTGATCTTGGCAGCATACACCTGCAATTCTAGCACTTGGGAGCCTGAGGCAGGAGGATTGCCACAAGTTGGAGGCCAGCCTGGTCTACTTAGCAAGACCTGTCTCACACAAAATGAAATACACACACACACACACACACACACACACACACACACACACGCACACTAAGATAAATAAAAAGGGATGGGATTGTTGCTCAGTGGTAGAGCACCCCTAGGGTCAAACTGCAATACTGAAAGGGGGTGGAGAAACGGGGGGGGGGCACCAGGGGTCCTTACAGAGGCATTGTCATCCCTGCTGGGTGGTAGCAGTTGACAGTAGCACACAGCTCCTTCGGGGTACTCCTTCACTGCCACATTTTCCCTTCTAGCCCCCATTCCTTTTTCTTAAATTCCCTTCATTATCTGGCTCCTGATGGAGAAGGACCCTCCAAGCTCTAGGGTTAGAAATCACAGAACTTAGATTTGAAGGGGGCCTTCAAGAGTCCTTGACTCAGGGATCTTATACGGTGACCCCTCAGATCCCTGCCCCAATGCTGCATATGTAATGAATTGGTCCGGGGAGAAGGTCCAGAGGCCAGATCCTGTACTGGGTGTCCAAGTCACTGTAACCACCACAATGTACCATTTTCCCCAGGAAAGGCCCCCGCAAAGGAGTCGGGGTGGCCCCAAAATAGTTCAGACGCAGTCATCTCATCTTCTCATTTGGGGGTTGGGGAGGATTTTAGTGGTTGAGTGGACTCCAAGTCAGGCTGCAGGGGTGACTCCGCCCACCACACTCCTCTGTGGCTGTGAGCGAGGCCCTTCTGCCCCCCTGTTCCCTTGTTGGTGCAGTGGAGGGACTGGGACCGCGTCAAGCTTGTCTGGACAATGACCTGAAGTAATCAATAGGAGGCACTTGGCACAGGGCTTGCAGGCTGAGGCAAGAAAAGCTGTGGTGCCAGTAATCGTTATTAAAGATGAGGCAACAAGCTCCAGATAGGGGCTGTGACCTGCATGGGACACAGCAAGGGTTGGGGACCTGGCTACAGTCTCCGTGTCCTGTGCTCCTACCTGCTGATGCCCCCACCTACTCCTCCTATCTCCCAGCTCTGAGGCCCTGCTGCAGACCACAGGACAGGGAATGTTGGGATTCTGTCCCCAGTAATGAAGCACCACCCATGCCCTTGGGTCTAGGTGACCTGTTTGGCATGGGACCTTGCATGCCCAGGTCTGCGGGGGCAGCAGGGAGAGGGTGGAGAAGGTTTAGGTGAGGCAAGACGCCCCCATGGGTTTCCTAGGATCTGCCAGCCTCGGTGTGGCTGGGATCCACATTCTGGCTGGGTGAATGTAACTTCTGCATGCCCAGCCCCTCCCCGGCCTTTCTTGAGGGCCACTTGCTGTGCTCTGCCAGAGCTGGGATCTCTAGGAGAGCTGGAGGAAGCCTTGAGGAGTCACAGGAAGAGCAGGTGGAATTCGCTGCCCTGGGCCAGGCACTCTTCATGCCCCTGTGATCAAAGCTGATAGGGATGGGCCTCTGCCTTGGTGGCCCAGCTTGGGGGGAGGGTGGACTCCAGATGGAGTGGAGGAAGGGGTTTCTGCTGGCGTTTTCAGGGGCCACAACGCTGAGGAGATGGTTATCAGCTGAGCCCTGAGAGATGGTCAGGATTCCAGTAAGTAGAGAGGAAGCCTGGAGAGAAGGAAGAAGGGTTTTCTGGGCAGAGAGCTGCCGGAACACGCAGGGTGGTTTTTAAATTTTAATAACAAAGGGGTCAGGGATTTAACTCAGTGGTTCCACCTGCCCCATAAGCATAAGTGCAAGGTCCGGAAATCGATCCCCCGTTAAAAAAAAAAAAGCATAACAAGTTTAGACATTCAAAAGGCTAGACAATGTAAAAGGCTCTGCCCAATTTAAGAAATAAAACATCACAGTGTAGAAATCCTGTGCTTCTCCCACTCCGGCTACCACCCTGCTGGGGGGAGTACTCTTGGCCGAGGTTGACCAGTTTCAGCTGCCCTTATTATTTTTGTTTGGTTGGTTGGCTTTTTGTTTGTTTGTTTTTTGAGACAGGGTCTTGCTGTGTAGCTCAGGCAGGCTGGCCTTGAGCTCATGATCCTCCTGCCTCAGCCTGCTGGGATTATTATAAGCCTGTGCCACCACACTTGGCAAAAGCAATTTATTTTCTAACAATGCTAGGGATGAAACCCAGGCTTCATGCATGTTGGGCAAGTTCTCTACCACTGAGCAATACCTCTGGCCCTTATTTTACTATGTATGTCTACATTCTGGAATAGTAGTTTTTTTGTTTGTTTCTGAGATAGGGTTTGCAACATAGTTTAGGCTGGTCCTGAACTCACTGTGTAGTCTTTCAGTGATCCTCCTGCCTCAGCCTCCCAAATACTGGAATTATAAGCATGCAGAACATCCAGCTTTAGGAAGAGTAGATATGAAGGTTTCTGCATGCTTCAGCATATTAAATAAATGTTGTCCAATTGTTTTCTTGTGTCTTTTAGCTTAATGCCATGTGTTTGAGCATAGTACCTGTTGAGACCTGTTGTGTTAGATGATTTGTTTTTCTGGCTGCATAGTTTTCCGATCTGAGTATGTCATGGTTTATTTTGCTGTTAATGGATATTTAGGGGGTTTCCACCCCTCCACTGTGGGAGGCACAGGGTTTTCTTTGGGCCACACAGAATGGGAAGAAACAGAGTCTGGCTTTGGTCTCAGTTCACAGAGGACCCAGCTGCAAGTCAGACGCTCATAAGCACTGGGAGCCAGTGATGGCTTTTGAGCAAGGAGCAGGGCTCTCTGTCAAATGCAGTGCGTTGGGGCTATACGTTTTTGCCTGTGGTTTGCAATTTGGACTGGGAACAGGAGTCTCTCTTAAGGCCTGGGTGCAGGATTTAAGGGCCTATCCCTTGGGGAGCCCATGCTGGGGAGCTGGAAGGCAGAACTGGGAGGAGTCCTGTGTGGGTGGCTTGTACCAGGAAGGGGACCAGACAGGGGTCCCGGCTGTGTGACTGGGAGGACAGCAGGCTTCCCCCCAGAGAGGTGGAGCAGGAAGAGCTGACCCTGGGACTGGGACACGCCCAGGGCCAACCACACCAGCCGAGGAAGCAGGAGTGGAGCTCAGGAGCACAGTGAATCACTGCAAGTCATCATCAGAGAAGCCTCAGGCTTGCAGAGAGGCCCCAGCACCCTGGTCCTCAACCCTGCTTTTCCCTGCTCTGTCCTCCCTTACCTGGAGGGCACAGTTCTTCCAGTCTGCCTCTGCTCGTGCTGCTTTCACAGTGTCCACTCCACTGTGGCCCAGCCAGCTGCCCCTGAAACCAGACCGTGTGCCTCCTTGCTGAGGACACACTCTCGGCTATCAGTGGCCTGGCCCCTGCCTGCCTCACTGAACCCTGTTCCAGCATTCTCTGCCCCTCCAGCCTGAAGAGACTCTGAGGCCTCCCAGCAACCCCTAGGCCTTCTCATTCCTGCCTGTTGGACCCTGGTACCACACCGACTAGGAGTGTGCACCCTGCAGGCTCCATCTCCGCTTCCAGCTCCTGTCACTGTGGAGAGAAGAGCCTGTCCCTGGCCACCCTGACCACAGTCAGCCTTCTCCCTTCCAGCTCCGCTCCTCCACGCCAGCTCACGTGAACTGGCAGTTCGCTGACTTTGTTTCTGGGTTAATGTCTGTTGCCCCTGCCCTCTTTGTACAGTATAAGCTGCGCAAGACAGGGTCCCATCCTGCTGTACCTACCATGTCCATCAAGGGCAATAAATATTTGCCAAACAAAATGAGCAAAAGAGAGGGGGCCGTGTTGCACAGCCTCTTAGAGCATGGTTCCTGCCCGCACAGTCTTGCCCTTGAGGGAACAAAAGCTAAGCACACATTTAAGTGTCCAACGAGGCAGGCAAGGACATTTCTAAGTCCCTCCCAGAGGCAACGGCCATGTACTGACAGCAGTGCAGATGCCTGGCTGAATTTGGGAAGGAAGCAGCAATTGCTAAACTCTTTCCACCACGCGGTGCTGACTGTGCGCTTTCCCGGTATCTCGCTTTTTCCATCATCACACAGCCTGTGTCAGGTCACCGCCATGCTGTGGGTAAAGAACCTTATCTGTGAGACCCACGGCTCTGGCCCGGAGCAGTGGGGCCCCGCTGGGCCGTGACGGAAGTCCAGACCATTCTGCTGCAGAGCCGACGAAGGAAGAAATGAAGGCAGGACAGGGCTGGGGTGTGGGTGCAAAGTGGCATCTGGCACAGGGGAGAGGATGGTTTTATTTATTTATTTATTTTTAACATTTTTGTTGGAAATAATTTCAGACTCAGCAGAATAGCACAAAGAATTCCTGTAAACCCCTGGCCTAGCTCTCCTGAATGTTATCATTGTTCATAAGACGTTAAAAAACAACCAATTAACATCAATTCAAGACTATTAACTACTCTCAGACCTTAGTCACACTTTGTCAACTGTCCCCTGATGTCCCTCTTCTGGTCTAGAATCCAATCCAGCTGGGCGTAGTGGCACACACCTGTAATCCCAGCACTCGGGAGGCTGACACAGGAGGATCACTGTGAGTTCGAGACCAGCCTGGGCTACATAGTGAGTTCCAGGTCAGTCTCAACTACATAGTGAGACCCTGCCTCAAAAAAACAAACAAACAAAAAAATTAGAATCCAATCCATGGTCCTGTGTTGCATTTAGTCTTCTCATCTCCCACCTGGGCCAGTCGCTCAGCCTGTCATTCGTGGTGTTGACATATTTGGAGTGCCAGCCACATGTCTTACAGAATATCTTTCAACCTGGGTTTGTCTGGGGTCTTTCATCAATGGTTGTGCATTTTTGGCACAGATATCACAGAAATGAGGCAGCACCCTCCATGGTGCCTCACTCTGAGAGGCAAATGATGTCTATATATTGTCACTGCTGAGAGTCATTTTTTTGGGGTGTGGTGCTGTGGATGGACCCAAGGGCCTTGCGTGTCTGGCACACAGTGTTCCGCTGAGCTGAACCCCAGTCTAGAGATTAACTTTGATCACGGGTTTCAGGTGGAGTCAGCCAGGTTCTCCACTGCTGACTAATTAGTATCTTGTGCAGGAGATACTTTGAGGCTATGCAAATACCGTTTCTCATCGCCCTCGGGTGACTTACCCTGAGTGTCCAGGTGTTAGATTGTGCTCCTGCATGTTAGAAACTCAGTGTTATTTGTGTCTTCAGACCAGCAGAAGAGAACAGAAGCTCAGACCTCTCAGGAGGAAGCTTAGAGCCGGGACGGAATCTAGGTGCCAGCAGAGATGCCAGGCCCTGGTCTCCCCCACCCCACGATTACTCCAAATGCCGTGGGCTTCTGCCTTTAGGAGCTCTGCACCATCTCAGCCTCAGGACCATGGAGTCAGCACCAGCAGCAGATGTTTCCTCCATCCCAGGAAACAGGGACCTTGCTAAGGACCTTCAAGACATCTTGTAGCCTGCTCATTTGCCCACTCCAGTACAAGAGGTGCCAGGAGGACAGCAACCCAGCCTATTTCAGTCACTGCTCGCCAGCACCAATGTACTCAGTCCACACTGGCTGGGGGAATAGGACAGAAAGAATGTGACTCCCAAGAGGGTAGCAGTGTCTCTTGTTTGACACCTGCCTCTCCTACCCTCCTCAGTCTGCTGTAGTCTGCCCTCTCCTAGTATTGCAAGTGATCAAGTGGATACACTGAGTACACTTTGGAGCAGTTTTATAATCTTAATGTATAATCTCAAGTTTATAAATTTATTTTTCATTTTTTAATCAGTCTCTTTTTTTGGATTTTCAAGTAGTGATTTTTTATGCTGATTGATTAAAAAAACAATAAAACCAACCTAATTGTCCAACAGTGGGGGATTTGAGGTGGGAGGGGGAGAATAATCTTACTGTCGAACATCAGGCTTAGAGTCTGTCTTCCCTCCCCCAGCACATTACGTAGTCATTTCCAAATAATAAGAAAATACAAAAAGCAAAAAACCTACTGGTATTTTCATCACCGAGAACTTCTCTTGATGGCTCAGAGTCTTTTCCATGTAGATACATACAAATATTTTCTTTTTCTTTTTTTTCTTTTTTTGTAGTACTGGGGATTAAACTCAGGGCCTTCACACTGAACTATGTATATCCTTGGCCCTTTTTTGAGACAGGGTCTTATTAAATTGCCCAGGCTGGGTTCAAACTTGTGATCCTCCTGCCTCAGCCTCCCCAGGTGCTGGGACTGCAGGAATGTGCCACCGTGCCTGGCCCAAGTATTTTATTTTTCTTAGAGTCTCTGTGCTCTTTGGAGATCTACTACATTTAATGTTTGCGCCTGTGTATGGATATGTAGGTTCCATCCAGTCCCCTCTCGCTGGCCAGATCTGTTGGGCCAACTCTTTCCTATTGCAGCACAGCACAGGATTGAGCGTGCACCCACCAGCACTCTGGGGAGGTGTTCGTTCCACTTCTCCTTCCTTCCTTCTACTTGGCGAATCTTTCCCCAAACGGTCACACTGCCTGCTGCCTTACTTCTTGTACATGTCACCTCCTTACACAGTCTCTCCTTTTCTTGTCTCAGCCTTCATTCTCTAACCTTGTTCCTGCTTTTACCATATTATATGCATTGCCTTGTTTCTTCCATGAGAATAGAAGCTTCAAGGGGACAGGGATTATGCCTTGTCACTGTTGCACAGGGCCTGGCCAACAGCCAGAGCTCAATAAATATTGCTGACAACAGCCGGGCGTGGTGGTGCACGCCTGTAATTCCAGCACTTGGGAGGCTGAGGCAGGAGGATCACTGTGAGTTGGAGACCAGCCTGGGCTACATAGTGAGTTCCAGGTCAGTCTCAACTACATAGTGAGACCCTGTCTCAAAAAACAAACAAACAAAAACAAACAAATATTGCTGATGAAATGAAAGTATAAGGGTCAGGGATTTAGCTCAGTGGTTCTGCCATTTTCCTTGCAAGCACAAGGTTCCAAGTTCAATCCCCAGTACAAATAAATAAATAAATAAATAAATAAATAAATAAATAAGAAAAGAAAGAAAAAGAAGAAATGAAAGTATAGATGGCTGAAGCTGATTTGGAAAAACAAAAAAACCAAAAAACAGGCAGCCTATGAACAGTAGATGTAGCAGGAAGTGGTGGTCTACTCCTGTAATCTCAGTACTGGGGAGGCTGAGGCAGGAGGATCACAGTGAGTTTGAGCCCAGCCTGGGCTACATAGTGAGTTCAGGGTCAGCGTGAACTACATAACAAGACCTTGCCTCAAAAAAAAAAAAAAAAAACTGGACATAAGGCACTGGTTAAACATCTCACTCTCCTGCAAGTTGCCTGTTCAGGTTCCCCCTGATAGAGCAGCTCTGGGGCATCTGTCTTGTTCTCCCTCTCGTCCTGGGAACCAAGCAGGTGTACACCAGGTATTTAATACGCGATGGTGGGGTCTCAGGAGTGGGGAGCTAAGGTTTGGTCAAGGGACGGGAGCAGGGCTGACCGCGTCCTCACCCTCTAGGTACAGCCTGTACACGCGCACCTGGCTCGGGTACCTCTTCTACCGGCAGCAGCTGCGCAGGGCTCGGAATCGCTACCCCAAAGGCCATTCCAAAACCCAGCCCCGCCTCTTCAACGGTGAGCTCAAGGTTCCCTCACATCAACCCTGCACACCGCTCCCCCACTCCCGGGCTCCCACCCCTCACCCCTGCCCCCGCCCATCTCTGCCTCTGTCCCCCAGGAGTGAAGGTGCTTCCCATCCCCGTCCTCTCTGACAACTACAGCTACCTCATCATTGACACCCAGGCCCGGCTGGCTGTGGCTGTGGACCCTTCAGACCCTCGGGCTGTGCAGGTGAGTGGAGAGGGGTGGTCACCCCCGCTACAGAAGGTAGCAGACGGACTGACTGTGGTCCCTGTGCCCCCTCCAAGTGTGCCGCTGCATTCGCGCACACACATGCACACATAGCCCTCCTGGACACAGTATGGGGAAGGTGTGTGCCCTGGGTAGGGCAGGAAGAAGGGAGGCAGGACTGGGGGGCGGGAAGAGCCAGGGGGTTAGGGTGCTGGCCAGGATTGTGATTTGAGTCGGTTTCTTTCCTTCGTGAGCTCCATCAGTTCCTGGATCTCTGCCCTCTCGTGTGTGTGTGTGTGTGTGTGTGTGTGTGTGCGCACGTGTTTGTGCCAGCCCTTCCATGCTTCCATGAGCCTCTCTCTCCTTCCCACCTACCCACCCTCTCCCTGCAGTCCTGGGCTGGGTCTCCCTGTTTATCCCCACCTCTCCAGCTCCATCCCCTTTTACTCCCTGCTCCCCCTCCATCTGCGTGCACCCCACCCATCTCCCTGCTTCTGTTTCTGCACCCTGCTCTCAGCTCAGCAGGTGTCTTCCCCCCTCACCTCCCACAGGCTTCCATCGAGAAGGAGGGAGTCACCTTGGTTGCCATTCTCTGCACCCATAAGCACTGGTAAGGGGCCAGGTGGGGGTAACTCACTGGGGGGACAGACAATCTTTCAAGCCTCATTGTCCTGGCAAGGGGCAGTGCCAGGACTGAGCCTAGAGAGGACCACCTGAGCTGGGCATCAGGAAGTCAGGATGGGTGGGGACCCACCTTCCACATGAAGTCCCTGTGGCGCAGCAGAGGGGGCAGGGGAAGGGGCAGTTACCTAGCTTCTGAAGCCCCAAGGAGGCCAGGCTGTCATTGACACCTGCTGTACAATGGGCATGGGCAAAACTTGTGCTGTGTCCCACCAAGTCTACCAGGTCAGACAGCCCTGCACCAGAGTTCTAAGTTACGTTTAGGTGGCAGGTGGCACAGGGTACAGGGGATGGGGGGTGCCAGGCAGTGGTGCCAGTGACCAAACCCACTGGGGAGAATTCGTGGATGGTGACCATGGCTGAGTCCACAAAGATCACTCAGCATCGGCTGAGTGAAGGTTATTGGGGTGAGGATGGCTAGCTGTGGGGGTAGCATTTGGGGGAGGAAAACAGCTTGAGCTCAGGCTACAGGTGCTGTGGTTAAGAGGGAGGCTGAGGTACAGTTGCCCCTCACCTGTGAGAACCCTGCTTATCTCTCCCATCCTGCAGGGACCACAGTGGAGGGAACCGTGACCTCAGCCGGCGGCACCGGGACTGTCGGGTGTATGGGAGCCCTCAGGATGGCATTCCCTACCTCACCCAGTAAGTCCCTGCCTGGGGATGGAAGGGCCTTCAGCTAAGTATTTTAGGGCACCAGCAGCCACGTCTTTGCTGATGCCTTTCCTTAGAGAACCCACATGAAGGGGAGGATTTGGATCTGAGAACCTGGGCATGGGTTACTTCTACCTGGCATAGAAACCCATCCTCCTTTAAGTCATTCACCCCTGGGGCCTGGGGTGGGTACAGATAGCAGCTGTTACTTCGCCCCCAGCCCCCTGTGTCATCAAGATGTGGTCAGTGTGGGACGACTCCAGATCCGGGCCCTGGCCACCCCAGGCCACACCCAAGGCCATCTGGTCTACCTGTTGGATGGGGAGCCCTACAGGGGTCCCTCTTGCCTCTTCTCAGGAGACCTGCTCTTCCTCTCTGGCTGTGGTGAGTTTCCCCAAAAGAGGGCAGTGGGGGGCACAGAGGCCAGGGCAGCTGAAGTCCCACAACACACATGAAAGCGTTGGTTTCAGCATGGATGTCACCCTGGCAGTCACTCCTATTTGTGTCACCTGATTATTGTTTTTATATCCTTAAGACATCCCACCAGATGGACAGAAGAGATGGGTCCTGTAGCTGAGCAAAGACAGGACAGGGTGGGGAGTCCCCGTTTCCTCTGGGTGGTGCCTGGTCCCAGACGGTAACTGATAGGACTAGGTGTGGAAAGCCGAGGACCCTCAGGGAAAGGAGATCCTGAGGGTGAAGGAGGATCCTGAGTCCCAGAGGACACCCAGGCAGAGCCACTGTATGGAAAAGAGCAGCCCTACACCCTGGAGCTGGGCTGCTGGAGCTCAGCCTAAAGCCCCACAGCCCCTGTCCGTTCAGACACCCATCTGCCTGGCTTGCTCAGGGTGACTGAGTGGGCTCAGCTCCCAGTGTGAAGGAGGGAGTAGATGCCAGGGATGAGCAAGCAGGGGCACGGGTGAAGGGCTAGAGGCTGGCCAGAGGTGCCCGAGCTGGTCCACATCCTTCTCCATGTGCCCTGTGCCATCCTGAGTCATCTTTGCACCCTTATCTACCTCCCAGGCAGGACCTTTGAGGGCACAGCAGAGACCATGCTGAGCTCGCTGGACACTGTACTGGGGCTGGAGGATGACACCCTGCTGTGGCCTGGTGAGGCACCCTTCTCCCTTCTCCCCAGCCCCATACTCCACCTAGCATCAGGCTCTCTCAGGCCCTGGCCCAGAAGGGACTGGCTCCGTCTCAAAGAGGCTCCCTTCTTGAGAGCACAGTACTGGCTCTGGGAGCCAAACTTCTCATACCACTGTCCCCACCAGCCAGCCAGGGGGAGCCTCATAGGAGCCCTGCAGGACCCAAGCATCTGGAGAGGTGTCTTACAGCCAGAGCCCAGGACAGAAAGTAGTTTTGCAGGAAATCCACTCTGCATGTATCCAATGCCTTGTAGTTTATAAAAACAGCAGAGGGGCTTTTTGTTGTTATTTTTGTGGTACTCGGGATCAAACCCAGGGCCTTGTGCGTGCAGGGCAAGCTCTCTACTGCTGAGCCACACCCTCGGCCCCCATGTCTTACAGTTTCTAAAAACAACTGAGATATCTGACTTAATCATCAGAACATATATTCATTCATTCACCAGACTCTCTAAGTGCACTTGACAGGTACCAGGCTCTTCTCTAGGCACTGGGAACACAGCAGTGACGTCTATACCCAAATGACTTATTGTTTCTCCATTTGTCAGATTAGAAACCTGGCTTGCAGAGGTGCCATGACTTGACCAAAGTCAGGGCTAGCATGGTGGCCTCCTGGGTCCAGGTCCAACCGAACACCTCTGCCTCCCTGCCTTTCTTTGGCGTCCTTGTACAGCAGCTAGAAAAGCACCTCCAGGTGGCTGGGTTTCCCGGGAAGCCCTGCCTCTCTCCCTGGTTGTGGGTGTCCCTAGGCCTGGGCTGGGAGGTGAGGAGGACTTCCTCTGACCCTGCGCTGATCTCTCTCTCTCTGCCCCACCTCCCCACCCCATGGCTGTGGCTAGGTCATGAGTACGCAGAGGAGAACCTCGGCTTTGCAGGAGTGGTGGAGCCTGAGAACCTGGCCAGGGAGAGGAAAATGCAGTGGGTGCAGAGGCAGCGGATGGAGCGCAAGAGCACGGTGCGGGGCCTGGGGACCTGGGACACATGGGCACTGGGCGCAGCCAGGACCACCTCTGCCCACCCAGGTCTGGGTACTGCCCAGAGCTCGATCTGCTCACGTCCACACTCCCAGACCCAGGAGGGCAGGTTGGAGCCAGGGCAGGCTTCCCTACGTTGGGTCTGTCCACCCACCCAATGCTTCTCCCCTGCAGTGCCCGTCCACCCTGGGAGAGGAGCGCTCCTACAACCCGTTCCTGAGGACCCACTGCCTGGCGCTGCAGGAGGCTCTAGGACCTGGCCCAGACCCCACCGGGGATGACAGCTGCTCCCGGGCCCAGCTCTTAGAGGAACTCCGCCGGCTCAAGGACATGCACAAGAGCAAGTGAAGCCCCCAGCCCAGCCCAGCCCACCCCCACGGTGGGGAGGCCACCCATCGCCCACACCTCACTGTCCTCCTCGCCACCTCCGCAACCTCCTTCATCAGCACTCACTGGCATCATGCACCCACCACCTGATCAGGGGGAGGGGAAGGACCAGGCGATGAGACCCCACAGGTGAGGCTGGGTCATCACAAGTGAGAGGAAAGGACAGGCACTGTGATATCTCTGGACCCTGCTAACTTTGAGGGTCCCCTCGTCCCTTCCCCCACTTGTGGGACAGCGGCACAAACAGGGAGGCTGCTGTGACTTCCCTGCCTGGGAGACCTCATTTTTGCTGTAGCCCTGACACCCAGGGCAGCAGAAGCCATGCCAGGTTGAGTCCATTTTCCACCTTCCCCAGCCACAGTTGGGGTCTTGGGAAAGCAGTCAGAGGGCAGCCAGACAGATGACTAGGTCCCTGCCCCTCCTCCCCAAGCTTCCTGCCCCACCCTGCCCTGCCAAGGCATTTTCAGACAGAGCCATTCCTAAGACCCCAAAGGGCTGGAAGTCGGGCTCTGGTCATCCTCTGCCTCTGTGGCTCCCCTACAGTCTAGAAGGGGGTGTGTCCTGGTTGCCAAGGAAACCTCTGCCTCCAGCTGAGACCCAGACACAGGGATCTAGAGCCGGGCAGGCTCAAAGGCACCCGCTCACCCTATACATCTGGCCTGAGCCTGACCGCTGACCTCTGCCCCTGCCCTGGCCACAAGGGCCTCCTTCCCAGGGGAGAGAGAGCCACAGGACACCTCAGCTGATGCACTTTCCTCACTTTAGCCTTTGTTCTTAGGAATTTCTGCCTGCTGCCTTCTATCTTACTTAATCCCTCTTGCTTTATCCTTGACCGCTTTCTTCTTTGAGTTAGTGATTTATTTTCTAGCCCTGACATTCACTTGGCCCTTTGCAGTTCGCCAAGAACACTCATTCCCATGATTTCCCATCGCATCCGCGGCCCCATCCTGGCTGAAGGAGGAGGCTCTGTGCAGCAGGCCTGGACCCTTCCCCTCTGCTCACCCCTCCTCCAGGTCTGCTTCTCCCCTGGTCCTGGGTTCAGGTCCCTGTGGGGCCGCGGTGAAGAACCCTCGGTCCCCAGGCAGACACACATGGGTCAGCCGGCGCCTTCTCTTCCTGTGTCGGAGCCTCCCAAGATGCCCCCGTCCTCAGTTTCCCCTCTTCACCTGGCCTCTCCAGCCTTAGTCCCTGGAGCCCACTCTAGCAATACCACCAGACTAGTTATCCTTCCTGCCCCAAGACATGCAGACTCTCGCCTCTGTGCCTTCGCTCATGCTGTTCCTCAGGCCAGAATGCCTTCCCTGCTCCTCTACCTGGTCTGCCTGGCAAACACCCACTCATCTCTCCTGGCCCCTCCCTAGGAAGGCACCCCTGCCTCTCCCCTCCAGGCTACCTCTGCACTTTGTAAATGCTTCTCTCTTGTGGCACTTATCACACATATTTTACTTGTTTACATGTTTGTCTCCCCTTCTAGACTGTGAATCCTTAAGGGCATGGACTGTATCTTATGCATCTCTGTATTTCTGCGCCTAGCACGGTGCCTGGCACACAGTAGGCGCTCAATAAATGTTGAATGAATGAATGATTTAACCAAGGTCTGATCACTCAATGGTTTGTCTGTCCTGCTGCAGAAGTGCAAACATCAGAGAACCTTCTCACTGTTTGCCTGCCTTGCTCCAGCTCCTGTAGCTTGGGGTTACTTGCACTTTAAGAGCTTTGGTCAGGAATGCCCTGAACACATTCCTTCTGCTGCCCTGTGCATCTGTTGAAGGTTTGCAGCTTGCTTTCTTCGGTGTTTTCCAAAGCAGAGCTGCACAGGTGCATTGCTGGCCAAGGGGGTGGGAGTGGCTGTGCATGGTCACAGACAGCATGAAGGACACTTCAAGGGCACGACCTTGGCTTTAGCCTTTCTCTGACACCTCTGTAAAAAGAAAAGGCTGGATTCCAGATCTGCACTTTAATTCAGCACCTGGCTCTAGTTTTACAGTAGTATTCTGTTTTTGTAGTATCTATTTTGAGAGTTGGTGCTTATGCGTGACAACAATTTTTAGTTCATGAAAATGATTAAAGATTTATTGGACTAGGGAAATATGAAGTGAAGATGACACCTGGCTGTGGCAGAACTGAAGCTGGCCCCACGTGGCTGGAGAGCAGGGTGCACTGGTTTAGTGCCCTACTTCCTTGGGCTGAGCCTAGGGCAATTAAAATCCCTGGCCACAGTTCAGCTTCTCCTCCAAGGTTCACTCCAAACCTCAGGCCAGAGGCCTTGGCACTGGCCCCCGGAGGCCTGAGTCGGGGCTGCACCTGGCCTGGAGTTAGCGACAGACTGTGGTCTTCACTGTCCTAAGGAACGGGGGCTTTGTGTGCTCTGTGCTTGTCCAGATCACGGCTGTCTTGGGTGGTTGAGCCCAAGGACCAGACCCTGTACTGTATAGGTCACTCTGGGTATGCGCAGATTCAAGGAGCACTGGGTGACAGTTCTCTTGGCTGGTGAAGCACTTTCCTAGGGCACCTGGACCATCTGTCCTGAATCATGGTTGAGCCTATGCCTCTTCTGAACTGGCACTTCCCAGTAATGAACAAACCATGGTTTTGCTTGTAGGGTAGTGGGTGTCTTCAGCCTTAGAGGCCTGGGGTTTTATCCCAGCTCTGTCACCCAGCATCTGAGTGACCTTGAGCAAGTCATTTCCTTGTCCTGTTTTTTCATGTTCCAGTGGAAAGGAAAACAATGAGTCAGACCCCTTACATGTACAAGTGACAAATACGCAACCCAATGTAGGTTAAACCAAAAAGAAAGTCTGAAATGGACAGCCTCATGACAGGTTGTATAGACAGCTGTGAAATTGAGAAGTATGAAGTGCATCTTCAGGCATGGGTGGATCCAGGGATACCTTCATTCATCTCTGCTTTCTTCTCTGTTGGTACTATTCTCTGTCAGGCTTTCTCCTTATGGTGGAAAGATGGTCTCTAGAAATTCCAGCCCTACAGGGTACTGGTTCTTCAAACCTAGCAGAGCCTCCAATCGTTCCAGGATTTTCACTGGACCTGGTCTTGCCTATGCCCAACTCTAAACCAATCATAGAAGTTAAGGGAATGGGCTTCTCTGATTGGCTGGGGTGGATCATATGACCACACCTGAAAAGGCTGTATCAGTCCCAGCTGAACCACACTGAACTGAAGTTGGGGCGAGGGGTCAACAAAGGTATGGGGGCCTGATACCAAAAAGGATGCAAGACAGTAAACTCAGGCTATTAGGAGGGTCAGATGGGAAAAGACACATGAAGCCACTTTGAAAAATGCTACATCAGATTTCTGGTGCTCTGATTAATTATAGAGAAGAAATGAAGGTGAACACATGGCCTCAGAGTATTTGTATACTATGTGTTTTAAAAATAACCAGCAAGCAGCTCATGTTTGCATTTTTCCTGCCCTGAATCTCAGGCTGTTTGTTTTTTAGTGTAGCAAAGAAGGGGGGAGATCAATTAGGCAGTCTTAAGCATGCCAGGGAAAAACAGAACAGGGCAGTTGAAGAAATAAACATGGAAGTCCTGAGTGTGCATGTGCGTGTGAGCATGTGTGTACTGGGGGTGCCCTTAGTCATTCAAATCTCCAACCACAGATGGAAGCTTTTTGTTTGGGGATTGAACCCAGTGCCTTCACACTAAGCAATACTCCCCCAACCCTTTTCATTTTTTTGATTTTTTTTTTCCTTTTCATTTTTTGAGATCACTAAATTGCTCTGGTGAGATCTGAGCTTGCAGTCCTCCTGCTTCAGCTTTCCTCAGTGCTGGGGTTATAGGCATGCACCACCATGCCCAGCTCAGATGGAGCCTTTGAAAGTAGGAACCTTATTCTGATGGTTCATGAGCACCAGACTCAAGCAAAAGGCAGGACCAAGTGGTAGAAAGAAAGAGGTTGGACTGGTCTGGCTACAAAGGTCAACTCCACCTCTGAATGGACAGATAACTCCAGGCAGAGACTCTGTCCCTGAGTTTCATTCTAAAGTTGTCAGAACTAAAAGAGATATATACATAGTAGATTTCAGCTAGAAACAGCAGCCTCTCATTGCTCTGACCATTATTAATAAACATGGGGCTAGGAAGATGGTGGAGTGGTGAATAGCAGGGAAACAGCCTCTCTGAAATTCGGTGTACAGAAGCTGGAATATAGCAAAGTGAGGATGAGAAGAAGGAGGGAAGTGGGTTCCTGGGACCTAGCAAGGATCTGAAGCAAGAATTGAAGCCCAGAGATAGAGTGAAGAGAGAGACTTCAACAAAGAACAAGAAGGTAGCAAGCAGTACTTTTCCCCTGAGCCCTGACTCAATGTGAGGGGAGGGTGGCCTGAACCTGAGCATGCACAGTGACTACTGGAGACCCCAGAGGTCCCCACGGAGAAATTCATCAGTGGAATGGAGCAGTGGACACAACAGACGGCGGTGGCTGGTGAGTATGCAGGTTCAGATGTACCCCAGGAGAGGGCAATTGACTGGTAATCATCTTGAAGAGGGGCCAACTAAGCCAGAACTCAGAGCAGCTGCAGGCTGGCTCCATTAGGGTGAGGCAGAACCAAGTTCAAGTTGTTGCAGGCTAAACAAAATGGGTCCCAGCCTGGTAGCCAGAAACCAGCCTGAGCTTCAGAACAGGCTTGCTGGGATTATCCACTACCTTGCCATAAATCTATAACTGGATTGTTGGGGTTTAATCAACACAGATATGGACTCTTGTCTGTCCACTTTGTCTACTAGTGACAGCAGAGATGCCCTGAAGAGGATTTTTTTCTTTTCTTTTTTTTGGGGGGCGGTGAGACAGGGTCTCACTATGTAGAGTTGAGACTGACCTGGAACTCACTATGAAGCCCAAGGTGGTCTCGAACTCACATCAATCCTCCTGCCTCAGCCTCCTTAGTGCTGGGATTACAGGTGTGCACCACCACACCCGGCCTTGAAGAGGGCTTTTTCCCCTCTTATTTTCTTCTTTTCTTGTTTTCTTTTGGTTTGTCTTGTTTGTTCTTGTTTTTACATAAATGTGAGTATTATTTCTAGTTTTCTTGTTGTAGTTCCATTCTGTTCTGTTTTTATTTCTTCCTTCTCTTTCCCTCCTATCTCTTCTTCACCAGTTTCCCAAAGTTTGCCTAATATTCCTTTGTTCTAGCCTTGCTTCTAATTTCTTCCTCTACTTCTATTTCTCTATTTTTCCCCCCATCCTCTTTTAAATTTTTCCCCTGAGGGTAAAATCACCATACTGAAGGCATATTTACTGTATACCATTTTCTGGTTTGTTTTAGATTTTGTTATATAATCATAAATCTAGCTCATAGGGCTAAAGGTGGCAAATTAATGGTTACCACAGTTTGTCACTTTCTAAGCTGTGTTTGATACTACTCTTATTGCTGATTGTACTACTTTAGTCAAGGTAACCTAGTTGTTCTAACCTAGTTGTCCTTACTGGTATAACAAGCCTGAGATTGCCTAAAGGTAATATAGGCCAGAGCCAAAGAACCAGGGGATACGTCAAACAGGCAGCAAATTCCCATCTGCAACAAATTTAAGAGGTAGGATCTTGCAACAGACTCAAAACCCAAAATCCAGCTACACCTAGAAGATATCTCTGAGAAGTAGTCATTTCTTAAGAGTTCTAAATATTAACAATAAAGCCACTTGCCATAGACAATTTACAAGCATCAACCCAGGAGTTAAACTAAAAAGAAAAAATTGAAAATGAGATGACCCTTAAGCAAGATGCAACCCCAAAGTCAAAACCAGGGGGCCAGGGATTTAGCTCGGTGGTTTTGCCACCTGTCTTGCAATTGCAATGACCAAAGTTCAATCCCTGCACCAAAAAAAAAAAAAAAAAAAAAAAAAAAGGGCAAACCCAGGGGGCAGTGAGGTGGAACAATTAGAAACTTACCCATCTGCATTCTGAAGTGGTAAAAGCAGAAGTAACAGAGCAGATGAATGAGGCTCCACAAAATATCAAAGCAAAAGTTTCTCAGATGACTACAGAGATGCTGACCATAATGAAAGACCTGGTTAGTGACTCTACAGCAGATACAGATTAAAAAAAAATAGAGGTGCTTAGGAAAATGATGGAAACCATGAATGCCAGCATGGGAAAGCAATAGAATCCATGAAAAAGATTCAAACAGATATCCAGGAGATTAAATATTCTATTGAAAGTATAGACAGTAGAATGATCTAATGTGAGTTCAGAATATCAGCTATAGAAGACAGGATTGTGGCTAGCTATCATGAAACATTTGTGGTTTTTCTATAAAATGGAATATTACTCAGCCATAAAGAGCGAGAGAATAGATTCATTCATAGGAAAATGGATACATATTGAAGATATACTCCTAAGTGAAATAAATAAGTCCCACATGTGTAAATACCGAATAGTTTCCCTGGTGTGAATATTCTGCAACAATGCATAAGATTCTAATAAGATTACTGACCTTTAGAAATGGGAGGAAAGGAGCTAAAGGTGTAGGGAAGGTGTGATACGTAGGGGAAGAACAAAAAGGGAAAAGAAAAAAATGTGAGAGAATGAAAAGATGAAAATAAAGTGTTTGTAGATGGGGAGGGGAGGAGGGGGTGAAGGGAGGGCAGAGGTAAGGGGAAAAAAATGAGAATCAAGACTTGCCATGTAAAGGTACATGATCCCAACAATGAATGTAACTGTACTGTACCCCTAAATGTACCAATAAACTCAATAAAAAAAAAATAGCAAGGGTTCAAGAATAATCAATCCAACAGTTGCTAAATGATGTGAAGAAAAAAAATAACATAATTCTGCTGCCTGCCTCACAAGTGCAAGGTCCTGAATTTGATCCCTGATACCAAAAAAAAAAAAAAAAAAAAAAAAAAAAAAGAGAACCTAAGATTGGAGTCAATGAAAAAAGCAAGAGATAGCTCAAGTGACATAAAAAATATGTTCACAGAAGTAATGGCAGAAAACTCCCCAAGAAGGGAAAAAGAATTTCACATACAGATAAGTAAGACATATAGAACTCCAATTAGCCATGGTAAAAACATTTTTAAAAAGTTATACCAAAACACATAATAGTCAAGATTCCTGAAATTCAACACAAGAACAGAATAATAAAGGCTATTAGAGGAAAGAAACAAATCACCTATAAAGGAAAGACCATCAGAATCACAGCAGACTTCTCATCACAAACCCTCAAGTCAAGGAAAGCCGGGAATGAAGTATTTCAAGCCCCCCACAAAAGAACTTCCAACCCACACTGATGTATCCCACAAAACTATCTTTCAAAATTGATAGAGAAATGGGGTACTTCCATAACAAAGAACACCTGCAAGAAATTCATGACCACAAAACCAGCACTTTGAAATGTTCTGAAGGACATTCTAGAAAGAGATAATAAGGACTACAACTCCATGAACCCCAACATAATAAATCTACCAGGCAAGTAAACAGAAGGCGGAAAAAAGGGGATCCAACAACAGGAAAGCAATATGATAAGAATAAGTCAATACATATCAGTTATAATCATCAACATAAATGGTCTCAATTCTCCAACCCCCCCCCAAAAAAAAACCAGACTGAAAAATGTTGGTAGGGCTGTGAGGAAAAAGAAACACTTCTTCATTATTGATGGGAGTGTAGACTGGTGCAACTACTGTGGAATCAGAGATTCCTCAAAAAACTAAAACTAGACGTTCCATTTGACCTAACTATCCCCCTTCTTCATATTTTTCTGAAAGAATTAAAAGCATCACACCACAGCAACATATTCACACTAAATCTTGGGAATAGCCCAAATGCTCATCAACTGACAAATGGATAAAGATTTGGCCTTTTTTAATACAATGGAGTACTACTCTCCCATAAAGAAGGATAAACTGAGACATTTTTAGCTCAATAGATGCACTTTGAGACCACACTCAAGTGAAATAAATCAGACACACACATTTAAATACTGCATTGTTTCTCTGGTGTGAGAAACAAAAAGTGGAAATAAGGACCAAAATACATAATAGATATTGGGAAGTGGGAAGAAAATGTTCAAATGAGAAGGGGAAGGAGCCAAGGATGAGCTCAGTGGCACTGTGCCTGCCTAGCAAGCACAAGGTCCTGAGTCCCAACCCTGGTACCAGAGGGAGAGGGAGAGGGAGAATCCACAGAAGTGGGGAGGGGGAAGGAAAGAAGGGACACAGAAAAAAGAGAATAGGTGGAAAAAATGGAAACAAAGCTTTTGTAAATAAGGAGGGAAAGAGGGTTTGAAAGGAGGGAGGAGGAATAAGAAACATAAGAAGCAAGATATATCATGTACAGGTACAAATTCCCTGTGATGAATGTTATCATTATGTATATCTAAAATGTAACAATAAATGTTTGCTTAAAAGAAAAGGAAACACTTCAAAGGAAGTGTTTTAAGAACCAAGACTCAAAGCCTGGGCATGGTGATACTTTCCTATAATTCCAACACTCTGGGAGGCTGAAGTGGGAGGATCACAAATTTGAGCACAGCCAGGGTAATTTAGCAACTTAGAGAGACCCTGTCTCAAAATTAAAAAAAAAATTGTTCTTATGAGTTGTGGATTTAGCTTAGTATAAAGGCTCTCAGTCTGGTTCCAGAGACTGGGGTGGGGTGGGGGAACCGGAGGTGCACAGTTGTAACCCTACCTACTCAGGAGGCTGAAACAAGACAAGAGCAACTTTTGAGGCCCGCCCAGTCAGTTGAATGGATCAGCAAGATCTCATCTGGAACTAAAAAGGGATGGGTACGTAGCTCAGTGATAGAGAGCTTGCCTAGCTTTCAGAAGTCCCTGGTTTTGATCCCCCGCACTGGGGGGGGCTTCATTTATGGACTGGGTGCCTTTAGGCAAGTGACTTAACCTTTCTGTGCCTGACTTTCTTATCTACCAAATGGGAATGAGAATGGTAGCTACCTGAGAAGCTCAGTGCATGGATGGACTCAGGTAATTCCCCACAGAGCTCAGCATATAGTGAGCTCCCTCGAATCCCCACAGAGCCAGCTGTCTACCTACTCCTTATGTGCTTGGCCTGGCTTTGGAGCATCACCACACCCCTCCATAGTTCTTTCCAGAGAGTTCAAAATAGTAAACTGCTGCCTAGCAGGCACAAGGCCCTGGGTTCAAGCCCAAGCATCACAAATATTTAAAAAATAAATAGCAGCCCAGATGTCAGTTCTTCTGAGAGCTACCTTGCCAAATTGTTTCCAACCATAGCAGTCAGCCGGAGATAGCCAGCACCAAGGAGAAGGGGTTCTGGGGAGGAGGAGAGGTAGAGGGTGGACAACAAGAGCTCCCAGAAGGTGGGGAGCTTGGGGGGTGGGAGGGGACAGGCAGGCAGGAGCCCTATGCAGCTAGAAGGGCCTGACCTACCAGTGTGAAAAGTGGTAAACAGATGGGGTGAGTTGACCCCTGAAGAGGTTGAGGGGAGTCAGCAGTCCAGGACAGCAGCAGGGGAGGAGAGGGGAAAGGGAGAGGACAGTTTTGAGGACATTCCCCTTAAAGAACCTCTAGCTGGGCCTGGTGGTGCACACTTGTAATCCCAGCACTCAGTAGGCTGGGGCAGGAGGCTCACAGGGAGTCTAAACCCTGTCTGGGTGGGCTACACAGTGAGTTCAAGGTCAGTCTGAAATACATAGGGAGACCATTTTAACCCCCACCTCACCCAGAAAAGAGAAAATGGATCACAATTTACTACTTTTAAGCTGTCCTAATCATCAAAAGGATTCTGCTAAAATTTACATACTTCATATTATGACAGCATTAGGGTTCACTATTTCTTTTTAGATATTCCTTAAACCCTGTATATTTTTTATGAACAGCTTTACTGGAATATGATTCAGATAATGATACAGGAGACAAGGTGTGGCAAAGCTGGCTGGGTAAATGAGTGGGACCTGTCAACCACAAGATCCCAGGGCAATGCGAGGACCCCTGTATGGAACTACTCACAAGCTCCCACCGGATGTGGACTGCATAAAAGGACTGGCATCATGGAAAGCTGCTCTCTTGAGTGGCTTCGCAGGGTAGCCCTGGCCGTATTTCTTTTTGTCTTTGGTCAGCCCAAGTTCGCCCTGCAGAGCTGGCTTCTTCCACACTCATTTCCCTCACGCTTTTCAAATAAACTCTTCGGCACCATTATCAGCTTGTCTCATCCAATTCTTTGTTCAAAACAAGAAGAACCTGGAACACCTCTGATTGGTGAGCCATTTCTAAAGAAACTATCCTAGAAGAGTAACACAAAATTCATTATTTTAAAGCATACAGCTCCATGGATTTTAGTACAAACAGCTTTGTGGTCATCACCACAGTCTGAGTTTAGAACATTTCCCTTACCCTAAAGAGAAACCCCATGCCCGCCTGACGTCACTTTGCCTCCACACCCCATACCACTCAACCACTAATGACTCTCTACCCACAGACTTGCCTAATCTGGATGGTTAAGGTAGATCTAAAATGGCCCCATAAAGTCTCAGGTGTCACTCATTGAATGCACCAGCAGCTTGGGAGCTTTTTGTGCGACCTCTTCACCTGCAGACCTGGACCTACAGGCAAGCAACCATGTCTCAGGGCCTGCAGTTGGCATTGACCTTGGCACTACCTACTCCTGTGTGGGTATCTTCCAGCATGGAAAAGTGGAGATAATTGTCAATGGTCGGGGAAACTGAACCACCCCAAGTTACATCACTCACTGAACCAATTGGAGATCAGAGATGCTGCAGAAAGTCAAGATGAAATGGATCCCTCCAACAGTTTTTGATGCCAAGTATGTGCTTGGACGTAGATTTGATGATGCTGTTGCCCGGGCTGATATGAAGAATTGGCCCTTTGTGGTGGTAAGTAATGCAAGCAGGTCCAGGGTTCAAGTAGAATACAAAGAAGGGACAAAGGGCTTCCATCTAGAGGAGGTATCCTCTATGGTGTTGACAAAGGTGAAGGAAATCGCAAAAGTTTATCTTGGGAAGAGTCGCTGTGGTCACAGTGCCAGGTTACTTCAGTGACTCTCAGCGTCAGGCAACCAAAGATGCTGGAACCATTGTTGGTCTTAATGTACTTAAAATTATCAACGAACCAACAATTGCCACTGCTATTACTTCTGGCTTAAACAAGAAGGTTGGAGTTGAAAGAAATGTGCTGATTTTTTTATTTAGGAGATGACACTTTTGATGTGTCAATCCTCACTACGGAAGATGGAGTCTTCAAGGTGAAATCTACAGCTGAAGACACCCACTTAGGTGGAGAAGACTTTGACAACCAAATGATCAACCATTTTATTGCCAATTTCAAGCTCAGGCATAAGAAAGACATAAGTGAGAAAAAGAGAGCTGTCCGCTCTCTCCATACTGCATGTGACCTAAGAGAATCCTCTCTTCCAGCACCTGAGCCAGTATTGAGATTGATTCCCCCTATGAAGGAATCGACTCCTATACCACCATTACTCGTGCTCAGTTTGAAGAGTTGAACGCTGACCTGTTCTGTAGCATTCTGGACCCTGTGGAAAGCTCTTTGAGATGCTAAATTGGACAAGTCACAGATCCATGACAATGGCACGTTCTTCTATCTATATCCCCAAGATCCAGAAGCTTCTACAAGACTTCTTCAATGGAAAGAATTGAATAAGAGCATCAACCCTGATTTGGGTTATTTATGGCGCAGCTGTTCAGGCAGCCATTTGACCTGAAGAAAAGTCTTGAAAATGTTCAAGATTTGCTGCTCTTGGATGTCACGCCTCTTTCTCTTGGAATTGAAACTGCGGGTGGAGTCGTGACAGAGTCCTCATCAAGCAATACTACCATTCCTACCGAGCAGACACAGACCTTCACCACCTACTCTGACGACCAGCCTGGTGTGCTTACTTAGGAATACGAAGGTGAGCGTGTCCGGACTAAGGATAACAACGTGCTTGGCAAGTTTGAACTCACAGCATACCTCCTGCCCCCGTGGTGTTCCTCAGATTGAGGTCACTTTTGATATTGATGCTAATGGCTTGGGTCCTTTGAGCATGGAGGTCATAGAGCACATGGTCCAGGAAGCAGAGAAGTACAAAGCTGAAGATGAGAAGCAGAGGGCTAAGGTGCCCTCCAAGAATTCACTGGGGCCCTATGCTCTCATCATGAAGACAACTGTTGAAAAGGAGAAACTTGGGGGCAAGATCAATAATGAAGATAAACACAGGATTCCTGACAAGTGTAATGAAATCATCAGCCAGCTGAATAAGAGTCAGACTGCAGAGAGGGAAGAATCTGAACATCAGCAAAAGGGGCTGGAGAAAGTGTGCAATCCCATCACTACCAAGCTGTACCACAGAGCAGGTGGCGTGCCTACAGGAAGGCCTGAAGGCTTCCCTGGTGGGGGAGCGCCTCCCTCTCCTTCCTCAGGGCCCACCATTGAAGGGAATGATGAAGCCAACTCAAAGTATAGATTTAGCACTGTTCCGCACAATAAAACACTGAAGGGTCTGAATTTGTAGCAAATTCTGTGGCAGTTGTTAAAGTTTAACTGCTACAGTGCAGTCCTGGGCATTCTCGATACTTGAATACGGAACATGCGCACAGGGAAAAGATAACATCACACTTTATAAGCACCGTATGATAAGTGGAAATGCAATGTCTTCAAGAAAGCTATTTAAAATTGGCACCATAAGAAAAATAAAGTCTCAGGTGTTTAAAGGTACTGGGAGCCAGATGTAGTAGCAACACACCTATAATCCCAGGCCTCAGGAGGCTAAAGCAGGAGAATTGCCATGAGTTTAAGGCCAGCATGGACTAGATAGTGAGTTCAAGGCCAGCCTGAACTATATAATAAGACACTGTCTCAAAAAATAAACAAACAGGCCAGGCGTGGTGGCGCACGCCTGTAATCCCAGCACTCGGGAGGCTGAGGCAGGAGGATCGCTGTGAGTTGGAGACCAGCCTGGGCTACATAGTGAGTTCCAGGTCAGACTCAACTACATAGTGAGACCCTGTTCCAAAAAAAAAGAAGGTAGGGACAAGGGGAAGAAATGAGAACCAAGACCTGCCATGTAAAGGTACAAGATTCCAATGATGAATGTAACTGTACTATATACCTAAAATGTACCAATAAACTCAATAAACAAATAAAGGTAATGGGGTCACGGGACTCTCTGCTCATCAGTGGACTGAGTTGTTGGCTAGTCCAGAAGCTAAATGTGCTGTTGGGAGGTGCACACTGCAGGCTGGAGATGGTCACTGTGTTCTTGTCCCCAGCCCTACCCTTCTCTTTGCTTCCTGGCTGCCATGGTGCAAGCACCTTTTCTCTGGTATCTCTTCTGTCACCCCGTTTCTGCCCTGGAGCCAGTGAGCCAAAATAAAATTTTCCTCCTTTAAGTCTTTTCCTTAAGTACTTTATCCCAGAAAGAAGAAAGTGGCTACAATGTGGACTGTTTTTTGTTGTTGTTGTTGTTGTTGTTGTTTTGAGAGAGTGTTGCTATGTAGTTCAGGCTGGCCTTCAGTTAGCTATGTAGCCCAGATCAGCTTCAAACTCTAGGTGATCCTCCTGCCTCAGCCTCCCAAGTGCTGGGATCACAGGTGTGTGTCACCACATCCAGCTGGACTTTTCATATAAATGGAATCATTCAATTTGTAGTCTTTGAAAAAAAACAAAACAAGAAACTTCACCCAGATATTGAATCCAGAGAATGCTGAGTTATACTCCTCAGATTTTTTTTCTTTTCTTTGTTGTTGTTTGTGTGTATGTAGGTATGTAGGTGTGTGGAGACAAGGTCATGCTGTGTAGTTCAAGGCTGGATTCGAGTTCACTGTGCAGCCCAGGTTGGCCTCAAAGCCATGGTGATTCTCCTGCCTCAGCCTCCTTGAATGCTGGAATTACAGGTGTGTGCCACCTCACCCACCCATCTTTTTTTGTTTTTTTTTATTTTGAGACAGGGCCTCACTAGGTTGCCCCAGACCTGCCTTGAAAATGTGATCCTCCTGTCTCATCCTCCTCAGTAGCTGGGGTTACAGATACATTCCACTGTGTAAGCTACAATATGTGTGGATTATGTTTTACTTCTCTTGGGAATATACCTGTGAGTGGAACTGCTTTTTGAAGAACTCCAAACTGTTTTCTAAAGCAGCTATTCTGGGCGTGGTGGTTCATGTCTGTAATCCCAGCGCTTGGGAGGGTAAGGCAGTCCCCATATGATACACACTTTTTAGCAGTAGTGAAACCATCGGGAAAATATCAGCTTGTACAAGGTCTCAGAGTTATGGATGAGGCAGTGATACCTATTCACCCAATAGGAATAGACCTATATACTCTTTTAACACAGGTCCCAGGTGACACTAAATGATTTTCTGTCCTTGATCTCAAAGACACCTTCTTTTCTATCCCCGTGGGTCATCCTAGCTCTCAACATTTGTTCACATTTAAATGAGAGTATCTTCAAACAGGACTTCTCCAACAATATACTTGGACTGTCTTGCCTCAGGGCTTTAGAGATAGTTTCTACTTGTTTACAAAGGCTTTAGCTCAAGACCAGAGAGTCCTAAACTTCAGAAGGGGGTGCCTATTACAATACATAGATGACCTCCTCATTTACAGCCCCACTAAGATGCTCTAATATGCGCACCATGAAGACTCGATTTTCAACCGGGCAAGGTGGTGCACGCCTGTAATCCCAGCACTCGGGAGGCTGACGCAGGAGGATCTCTGTGAGTTTGAGACCAGCCTGGGCTACATAGTAAGTTCCAGATCAG
>NW_022900928.1:118211170-118218453 GCF_012274545.1 Fukomys damarensis
CCCTCCCAAAAAAAAAAAAAAAAACAAAACAAAAAAAACAAAGTCGATTTTTCAGGCCGGGGATTTAGTTCAGTGGTGCTGAGCCTTCTGTACAAGGACCTGAGGTCCTGAGTTCGATGCCGGTACTAAAAAAAAAAAAAAAAATTTGACTCTATTTTCTAACAAAATGGGGTTATAAGGTATCCCAACACAAAGCCCAGATTTCTCAACAAAAGGTGACTTAGCTAAGATACATCTTAACTCCAAGACAAAAACTACTGTCCTCAAAGAAAACAGAGGTAATCTGCCACCTGGGTCCTCCAGAGTCCAAACAACAACTAAAGGCGTTCTTGAAAATGGCAGGCTTCTGCCACATATAATACTCCACTTGAATAATAGCTACAACACTATATGAGATGACTCCAAAGACCAAAAACCAAATCCCTAAAATAGCTGCTCAAGAAGCTTTTAAAGCCTTAAAACAGGCTTTAGTGCAGGCCCCAGCTTTAGAAATCCCAGATCTAACTAATCCTTTTTCTCTCTTTGTGGCTGACAGAGTAGCCATAAGAATATTAGCTCAATGTCTAGGCAAAAACAAAAACCCGAGCAGTTGCTTAATTTTCCAAATAACTAGATAGAGTATCACAGGACTGGCCCAGCTGCCTGTGATGTACAGCATTCTTCATCCAGGAAGCTTCTAAGATAACTTTAAGACAAAAATTCTTGGTTCTAACTTCACATCAAGTTAAAGCTCTATTAGAACTCAGGAGACACTTGTGGACAACTGGGGAAAGGCTCACTAAATATCAGGCCATTCATATTCAAAATCCAGATGTTTCTCCTGGGTCTTACACTGTTCTAAACCCAGCCATGATCTTCCCAACCAACCAACAGATAAAACATAAGTATAAACAAACCATGGCCTGAAATTATGCCAGCCGTCCTGATCTTGGGGACCAGCCATCTGACACATGGTTGACTAATGATAACAATTTCATAAAAGATGACATTAAGAAGACAGGTTACACCATAGTTAGCCCTACCCAGGTCACTAAAGCAAAACAACTTCCCCCTAGGACTTCTATCCAAAAGACAAAAATTGTTGTCCTCACCTGGGCCCTCCAACTTGCCTAGAGGAAGAGGCCTAAAATCCATAATATTATAACCAAGTTTTATAAGGCATATCCTGTCCATAATCCACAGACTCATCTTCCCTGATTGCCTAAACAACTACAAAGGCACAGGTCCTCCCCAAGACAAATAAATTTCACTCATATACCTAAATATAACGGATATGCACACCTCCTACTATACAGTGACACTTTTACTGGTTAGATAGAGGCCTTCCTTACCAGAGCAAAACAGACTCTTGAGATAATAAAAGTCCTGCTTAAAAAAATAATCTTTAGGGCCGGGGATTTAGCTCAGTGGTGCTGCCACCTGCCTCGCAAGCACAAGGACCTGAGTGTGATCCCTGATGCCAAAAAAATAAAAATAAAATAAAATAATAATAATAATAATCCTTTGGTTTAGACTACCTAGATCTGCCCAGAGTGATAATGGATGCTCTTTCACCTCCCAAGTGACACAAGGAGTTACCAAGGCACTGAAAATAAATATCATCTCTGCACTGCAAAGACATCCCAAGTCTCAGGAAAGACTGAAAAGGCCAATCAATCCCTCAAACAGAACTTAGCTAAGTTATGTCAAAAAACCCACTGTACGTGGCTAGATCTCCTTCCAATTGCACTAATGAGACGCTGCGTAGCCCTCAAGTCCCAACTCAGTCCATTTGAGATACATTATGAGATGACCTGCGTAGCATCTAAGCTACTGACTGATACTAAAACCTCCCAACTCTTTCATCATGTTATTATAAGTAGCTAAGCTGGGCAGAAATATTATAGGTAGTCGGACAGGGCTAGCCCTCAAGAGAGTCACGACAAAGGGAAAAGCACATCACAACTGTGGCCAGAGGCACATCTGTTGAAGGCCAGGCCTCAAGGTAAGTGGTATCACCTGGTCTAATGAAGCCTAGATAAACATCAGTCACCTTCGTGGATGACCATGACCCTGGGACTAATCCATTCCTGAAAAGTTCTTTGTGCCTTCCATGTACATTTGCTATGTGACTTCCTTCCCCACTGGAATAATGTTGCCTAAGCAGTTATAATCTTATCGGTTGATCACAGCTGTAACCCACGTTGTATCCAGGTGGTTGTGTACTCTATAAAACTTCCTCTAAAAATTGAGATCCTCAGCAACCCACTTTCAGGCCCAGTCCCGCCTCTCCAGAGCTGTATCTTTCCCCTTCAATAAATATTTTCTACTCTTTTTTCAGGGGGGCAGGGTTGAGACAGGGTCTCACTGTATAGTTAAGACTGATCTGGAACTCACTATGTAGCCCAGGCTGGTCTTGAACTCCCAGCGATCCTCCTGCCTCAGCCTCCCGAGTGCTGGGATTACAGGTGTGTGCCATCCACGCCCGGCTAATATTTTCTACTCTTAATCTCCATTGTTCCTTAGAATTCATTCTTCAATTTGGGGAACACAAACTTGGTGTGTCTGACATCTAACAGGTTGGGAGTTAAAATATTTTCCCTATATCATTTGGAGGTCCTGTATCATATTTGGAGGTATCGCCAAGATAATTGGATAAGGGTAAGAGTTTGCTTTTGTTTCACATATTCTCAATTGTGACAAAAATTATCATTCTTTTTTTCAATTGCTTATGCCATTAAATCTTATGCCTTGTCTCTTTTATGCATTGTCTTTTGTTAAAATGATGGTAAATTTAAGTTGAGAACATGGGGAGATTATGATGCTTTTTTTTTTTTAATACCAGGGATTGAATTCAGGACCTCACATTAGCCAGGCAGGTGCTGTGCCACTAATACATATCCCTGGCCTGATTATGATGTTACTTTGATGGGATGTTTTATTCCTGTTTTGTATATGTTGTATTTGAACTTAGTTGCTGAACTTCCTTGTTTGATCCATTCAAATGTTGTGGTTTGTTATCTTAGGCAGCAGTGCTAGGAAAAAGTAAGGTTAGATCATCTCCTAGTGGATTTTGAAATGAAATGCCATAAAATGGGTCTTTGTGAAATCAAATTCCTATTTAGAAAATAAATCAGGGATCCTATCTGACAGTTAAAAGGCAATAGGTTGGCAGCCATTCTTAAGACTTGGGGGACAGGTTTCACCGGGACAAACAGGCCCTGATCCATTCCCTAGAAGGAATAGTGAACCTATTCTGCCTCATTTTCCTTTCTGGTCTGATCTTCCACTGGTGAGGAGGCAGCCTTAGCTCTTGAGATTCCCCACTATCACCTTTCCAGCTGAGAGCGATGACTCATGAGAAAATTTGTCTTAATAATTCAACATGAGTATGGGAAGAACAAACTCCCTTTTACTGATCTCATTTCTTATCTTTCCCTGTCTCTTTTTTTTTTTTGGTACCGGGGATCGAAGTTGGGTCCTTGTGCTTGCGAGGCAGGCGGTGGAACCACTGAGCTAAATCCCCGGTCCTTCCCTGCCTCTTTTTTTTAGAGACACGTAGGATTTAAGAGAAAGGAATGCTGAATTGTCTCAATCTTTTCCTCTTAAGAACCTTTAAATTGAGCCTGTAGAAAATGAGCATTTGTTAACACCAAAGACAGGGAAATCATTCTAGATGAAGACATCTCAAGCTTTTATCTGTTCCTTACAGGACACTAAAACAAACAGTGGTAGGGCCAGGGATTTAGCTCAGTGGTTCTGCTTCCTTCCTTGCAAGTACAAGGACCCAAATTCGATCCCTGTACCAAAACAAACAAAACCACAAACAAACAAACCAAAGCAAACAGTGGTTACTCTGTCAGCTAGTTAAACATTATTAGAGCAAGCTGCCACCCTTAAAGCAGAGGACAAGTTTCCCCAACACCTTCTTGCCAATCTCCATTGTAGCCAATGGAATTTTGACCAAAGAGGCAGCTGGATTCCTTTCTGAAGACAAATCTCTGGCTGTGTGAAATCAGTGAAAGCTGAAGGGACAACTGAGGGGTCGTGGGCAGGGCTACTGGTTCCTCACTGGAAGCTGGGTCCCAACAGCCTGAGTGTGTAACCAGCAGAACTCTCCACTAACCTGTTCACTTACCTACACTCCTCAGTGAAGCAAGGTCGCTCTCTCAGTGATATTCTGACACCCTCTGCCCCAGAGTGATTAGAGACAACACTGTTGGAGCCCTCTCTTAAGCCTCCATTAAGAGTTGAGCTATAGGTTTGGATTTTTCTCTCCGTTAGTAAGGTAGAAAGATAAAAACAATAACTCTCTAGATGTCTGACAAATCTTTGCTAGGAAAAAGGTCTAAATTGAGACCCCCTCTCCCAAGTTTTCTCATTCCAACTCACCTAGAGTTAACTTTAAAACTCACTGGCGATCTAAACTACCTTATCACTAAACCACCCCTCTCAGCAGGAAGTCAAACTGAATCAACTTTCAGCAATTGTTTGCCTTTCACAGAGGAGAATAGCTATCAGAGAAGTGATTTCTAACTAAGAAGATTTTAGTCAGCCTTTCCCTTCTTTGATGTACATGTAAACAACTAATAAATGTGCTTTCAATAACTTGTAAATTGTTGTTGTTAGGTGATGGCTGTAAGTTTAATCTGAAGCTTCAGAGATATAGAAATTTTAGGATGGATTTTGAGTAAAATTTAGCTTTGTCTTACTGCAAAGTAAGATTGCCTAAGTGATTAGGTAGATAACACAACTGCCTTAGACGCTTCTTCACCCTGAAGTCCAGTGCAAGATTTCTCTGAGTCATTTACTTGATTAGAGATGATCTCTTTTGCAAGCTGGAAAATGCTGTCCTTTGATCTATTTTCCTGACTTTCTTTCAACGAGAAAGCAGTGGTTCAGATCTTTTGATTATTGGTTTGGTTATCAATGCTTCCTTCTTTAAACATGATTGTTACAAAGGTCCTAAGTTCGATCTTGGTACCAAAAAACCAAAAACAAACAAATTAAAACAAATAACTGTTACAGCTGAAACCAATTTTAGCTTGTGCTTTTAGAAACACCTGCTAGAATTAGGAGTGTGAGTTTCTGGGAAAGGTTCTTGAAGGCTGGGGATTTAGCTCAATGGTATTGTGCCTTGTAAGCACAAGGTCCTGAGTTCAATCCTTTGAACTGCAAAAAGAGAAAGAGAGAGAGAGAGAGAGAAAGAAAAAGAAAGAGAGAGAGGGAGTGGCTAGTCTGTCTTCTACTCTCTCCAGATGGTAGCCACCTGCTCTGGAGTGGGTCGCCTTGGGGAATGCCTTGAGGATGTGGAAATCAAGTATAAATTAAAGGGGTGCAAATTGTTTCTCTTGTATTTTCAGATGGGAGACTCAATGTCAAAATCTCTCACTCCTTTGGAATGTGTTCTTAAACACTGAAAAATGATAGGGACAGGGATGTAGCTCAGTGGTACCCTGCCTGCCTGGCAAGTCCCCCAAGGTCCTGAGTTTGATTCCTGGTAGTGGAAAAAAAAAATTTTATTTTTATATTTATTTATTTATGGTACCGGGGATTGAATGGAAAAAAAAATTACCCTGCCTGCCTGGCAAGTCCCCCAAGGTCCTGAGTTTGATTCCTGGTAGTGGAAAAAAAAATTTTATTTTTATATTTATTTATTTATGGTACCGGGGATTGAATGGAAAAAAAATTTTTTAAATGTTTAACCCTCACATATTGAGAAAGAGTGGTTTAATATTTTTCTGCACCCATGCATGGCCTGCCTACCACCTACAGCCAAAATGGAATACAGAGGGAAGCATTGATTATGATACTATTTCACAACTAGAATCATACTGTAAGAAAGAGGGAAAATAATCAGAATTACCTTATGTTCAGACTTTCGTTGCATTAAAAAATAATCCTTACTTGTGTTCAAAATGCAAACGTAAGCCACAGGAAAACCGGACGCCTCTGATCCTCAAGGCATTCACTATCACTAAACCTGAGATTCCCCGCTCTTGCCATTTGGAACCTGAGAATGAGGTTTCCAAAGCAATCTTAATCGAAGTCTCATCCACTGTTACTGAGCCTGAGGTTCTCCCTACTTGCCCTTTGGAATCTGAGGTCCCCTCCTTACCCCGTGGAGTCTGAGTGTGAGGCTTCAAAGCCAACCACAACTGAAGCTTCTACTTGGCTAGATCCACCCATAGCTGACTTTGTAAAAACCCCTCAAAGACAGTACCCCTTTGTCAGGGTCAGGGGGATGAAGGGATGTTTTCAAGGGTGAGGTCTCCAGGATAAAGAAAGCACACGGAGCCAACATCAGCAATCAGAACATGAACAGTGCATCTTTATTCCTCAGCCCTTCTATAGGCCACTACGCAGACTTAAATCATTATGTCCTAAAATAACCTCATAACTCATGTGTGGTAGCCTATGCTAAGTCATGCTTATACAAGTGTTCTGTTGTGTACATGTACTAGACAGTGGGGTCATGTCCTCAAGGGTCCTCAGGTGCCCGGGCTTTGAATCAATCAAAAGTGATTCCCTATACCCTTACAAGAGGTAAATGGCAAATTTGGACATACTCCGTACTTGTGTCCATGTGTCCTTTTCTCTTAGTGACCAAAAACAGATCAAACAAGATCTAGGAAAGTTTACAGATGACCCTGATGAGTACACTCAGGTCTTTAGAGGACTCACTCAGAGCTATGAACTAGACTGGAAAGATGTATTGCTACCCTTAAATCAAACATTGACTTCTAATGAGAGACAAGCTACAACGCAAGCTGTCACTACACTTGGGGATGAATATCATATTGTTAAGTTTAGAAGGCCAGAAGTCAGGCAGCCCAGGGAACAGCTGGTTCCCACTGGAGCCTGAGCAGTTCCTACCCAAGTGCCCTAGTGGCCTACCAACCAGAACGGAGGTTGGAATAGTAGACATCTCCAGACATGTAAACTGCCAGCTATTCATCAGGAGAAAGATGAGAACCTCTCTGCCTTCTTAGATCATTTACAAGAAGTGTTGGTGAAACATACATCCCTAGCTCCTGATTTGATAGAAGGACAGGTTATTCTTTTTCTTTTTCTTTTTTTTGGTGGGGGGTTGAGACAGGATCTCACTATGTAGTTGAGACTGACCTGGAACTCACTATGCAGTCTAGGCTGGTCTCGAACTCACAGTGATTCTCCTGCCTCAGCCTCCCGAGTGCTGGGATTACAGGTGTGCACCACCACACCTGGCTAGGACAGGTTATTCTTAAAGACCAGTTTATGGCCAGGGATTTAGCTCAGTGTGCCACTGCATGCCTCACAAGTGC
>NW_022900928.1:118218475-118231368 GCF_012274545.1 Fukomys damarensis
AAAAAAAAAAAAAAAAAAAAAAAAAAAAAAAAAAAAGACAAGCTTATTACCTAGTCTCAGAAAAAAGCTACAATGGACGGCTTTTACTCCAGATAGCTCACTTGATACTTTAGTGAGAATTACCCCTCAATATTTTATAATCAAGACCAGAAGGAAGTCAAGGGGAGAAAACAAAGGGACCAGAACAAAATGGCTGACTTGGTTGTGGCCTTAAAAGGAATAGACCCAATTGGGAGTGGTGGCTGTGAGTTCGAGACCAGCCTGGGCTGCACAGGCAGTTCCAGGTCAGTCTCAACTACATAGTGAGACCCTATCTCAAAAAACCAAAAAAAAAAAAAAAAAAAAAAAAAAAAAAAAAGAAAAAGAAATAGACCCAGGACCAGGGATTTAGCTCAGTGGTTCCACTGCCTGCCTTGAAAGTGCCAGAACCTGAGTTCAATCACTAGTACCAAAAAGAAGAAAGAAAGAAGTGGATTTAGCTCAGAGCTCAGTGTCACCATGCCTGCCTTGAAAGCATAAGGTCCTGAGTTCAATCCCCAGTACTGGAAAAAAAAAATATGCACACACACACACACACACACACACACACTCACACAAAAGAAACAGACCCTAAGTCTGATTCTTAGGGCTCCAAGAAGAGTTCAATAACTGAACTCATCTGCTACTGCTGCAAAAATACAGGCCACCATAAGAGGGAGAATAATAACCATCATGACAAAAAGCCCCCTGAGCCATGCCCTGATTGCAAAGGTGACCACTGGAAATTGGACTAACCTCTGAAGCAAAGGCCCCAGAGCTCAAATTTATCTTACTAGCTGGTCCAGCAAGAATAAAGGGCACTCTCTGCCTTCTCCCTCTGGCTGGTCTGTCATCTCCTTGGAGGAGCCACAGGTCATCACGACTATAGTGGAAATAGAAACTAGCCTATTGTGGCATAGGGGCACAGTCTCTTGGTTCTTTCTCCAGCCTGGCCTTCCTTCCTACTTGAAAACTGTAATATACCTGCACCCAGGTCAGGTATGCTGCCTCCCCTTTGTGGAGACAGAAAAAACCCTGAAATATTGGCAACTAAAGGTAGAATACATAAAACAATAAGAGCTGCCCCCTTGCAAATACATCTCAAAGATTCTACTATTTTTCCTCAGTGGAGACAATGCTCTCTAAGGCCTGGAGTTAAAAGAGGACTCTTGCCTATAATCGATATCTTAAGGGCACAAGGTGTACTTCGAAAAAATATACCTCAAATTCTAGGCCTCAGACCATTTAAAATGTTTTATGGATGCCCTTTTCTCACTAATCATTTTCTCTCTGATAGAGAAATAGATGTCTTACTAAAAGATGTCACCTCAGTGGCTAATTTCCAACAGACTCTTCAACAGCTAACATAGCTCAGTCTAAAGAGAAGAACAATCCCATATTCCACTTTAAATCCCAGTAGATCTAGTGCTAGTAAAGTCTCTTCCTTCATCTTTCCCTTCCCTAGGACCACCTTGGAAAGGACCAAACACTGTGATCCTGTTAACTCCATCAGCTGTCAAGGCAGCAGCCCCCTCTCTTACATACATCACACTTGGCTCAAGCCCTAGGAACCTGAGACTGTCACTGAGTCTGAATACTCCTGTGAACCCATAGAAGACTTAAAATTCTTATTTAAAAAGAAAGCCAAGTCTTCAGATAAGTGATCTAAGATGTTATCCTTAGTCCTTTTACTAATTACTTTACCACTTAGAGAATACAATTCCTTTTTAGTCTGGGCACAGGAATATGCAGAGTTGTTGTTACAACAAACACCTTGCTGGGTATGTGGCCTGCTCCCCTTGTCAAGTGCATCAGGACTTCCTTGGTGGGCAGCCCCACTTCAAGGAATAAGGTGTAAGACTACAATGATTAGATATGGAAAAAGTTCAGTGAGTCATAGTTTAGCCCACTGTTAAAAAAACTGAGTGGCCTATAAACCACACCCTTAATGATCCTAGACATAATCAAAATTTTTCTAAAAATGCCACAGAAGCCTCCCTACAGACACTAGTAAAACCCCTGTTAAGTAATAATAAGGGCCTATCATAAGAGCCAACAATCAGATATAAAGATGGCTATTTTCAGACATGGGATGATTATATGTGGTTAACTCTAACTATAGAAGGACTTTGTAGAGAGGCCTTCTTATTTTGGAAACAAGGAAATCACTGTTACTCTCATTGGCCTAACTCTACTAAATACTTGGAATGGTTACCCCTTGAATAGTGCCTACACACCATTACTTTATAAGTCAAAGACTACTTCGCAATAGATTGGTTTAATCCCCTGGAATTAGATGGGAAGTCCCTAATGGCACTCATTGGTCCTGGGGAACCAATCTGTGGCCCGGTACCTGCTGGAAGGACTGAGAAGCGCACATTGGGACTTGTGTGGTTACAAGGCAGGAATGTCAAAAGCTGTAATATACCTGCAACAAACCTGCAAATTTACCCCATCTATGACAATGATGGTCTCAAAGTGTCTCATTGGTACGATTATTTGGCTTCTTTCTTCATCCTTTCTCTAGGATTAGAAGATGTCTTGCAACACATTGAGGCCTTAACTAACTATACCCAATAAGCTTTAAATGACACCTTGACTGGTCTCCCTCTTCTAAATGAAGAAGTAAAATAAATGAGACAAGCTGTCCTCCAAAATCAGATGGTATTAGTCCTTCTAACAGCAGCTCAAGCAATTGTAAAAGCTAAATGTTGTGTGTACATTCCTGATATGTCTGCTAATATCTCAATGGCTGTTTAAAATAGTAAATGACAGGTTAAGGCCATGTCAAATTCTGAATTCCCCCAGACCTTCATCTTACCCTCTTTGTTGGAGGCTATTATTGGCTTTTCCTAGTGTAAACATCTGTTGGTTGTATTCATAATAGTCTTGATTTTATTCTTTTCCCCTTGCATAATTTAACTGTTTCTCTGGCCTTGACTCCTCCAGACTCAAAGCTATGTGCTTATCCAGGACGAGAACACCTGACATTTATTGAGGACCTTATCCTTTACCCCTTCAAGACGGTACTTCTTCAGAGGAGGGATTATTATAGACAGCTAAGCTGGGCAGAAATATTATAGAAAGTCAGACAGGGCTAGCCCTCAAAAGAGTCAGGACAAAGCTAAAAACACATTACAAGTATGGCCAGAGGCATATCTATTGGAGGTCAGGCCTCAAGATAAAGGTGAAATGACCAGACCCAAGATAAGTGGTAACTACTGGTCTAATGACATCTAGATAGGCATTAGTCACCTCAGGGTGTGACCAAGACCCTTGGACTCATCCTTTCCTGAAAAGTTATTTGTTCCTTCCGTGTACAATTGCTACATGACTTCCTCCCCCACTGGATCAATGTTACCTAAGCAATTATACTTACAATCTTATTGGTTGATCATAGCTGTAATCCACGTTGCATGTATGTGGTTGTGCTCTATAATACTTCTCCTAAAAAGTGAGGTCCTCCGCAACCCACTTTCAGTCCCCTCCTGCCTCTCTGGAGCTGTATCTTTCCCCCTTAATAAATATTTCCTACTTTTAATCTCCATTGTTCCTTAGAATTCATTCTTTGATTTTTGGGGAAATGAACTCGGTGTGTCTAACATCTAAGAGGTTAGGAGTTATATTTTCCCTATATCATTTCCTATATCAATGTGACCCATCTAAAAACTTTCCAGCAGGCCCTACAGAAATAGAAAGAAGATTCTTCCACTCCCAGAGACTAACAAGAATTGTCAACCCAAATTTATGCTCTGGAGAACAGGTCCTAACCAAGGCCTAAGAGGGCTGGGGATTTAGCTCAGTGGTTCTGGCGACTGCCTCATAAGCACAAGGACCTGAGTTCGATCCCTGGTACTGGAAAAAAAAAAAAACTAAAAACTAAAAAAACGGGTAGCTGGGCATGGTGGAGCACACCTGTAATCCCAGCACTCTGGGAGGCTGAGGCAGGAGGATCACTTTGAGTTCAAGCCCAGCCTGGGCTACATAGTGAGTTCCAGTCTCAACTATATAGTTGAAAGAAAGAAAGAAAGAAAGAAAGAAAGAAAGAAAGAAAGAAAGAAAGAAAGAAAGAAAGAAAAGGAAAGAGAGAGAAAGGTAGACCCCAAGATCAACTTTTATCCAAACAAAAACACCTTGTCATCACCCTACTAACCACTGCTTCTACCATTAAGATACCAAAAATAGATAGATTTACCTGTCCAGGAAAAAACAAACTACCCAAGATACTGAAAGACAAAAAAAGAACACAAACTTTATACCTGTAAACCAATACTCTTCAAGTTTCTTTAAAAAAAAAACCAAAAAACTATAAATGAAAGAAATAAAACAATTTATTTCTTCTAAACAAATTATATAAATATACTGATACACTTCAGGCTTTTGTTCCAAGTTATAGTCTAACAACATTTAGGTCTTTTCTGTTTCTTTTGATACCATTCTAAATTATTAAAAAAAAAACTACCTCTAATAGAAATAATAAACAATAACTACCTACATGAGACCATAAAACTAATCACATCTTTCTCCTATCATCAGTTGCCACCTTAAAACTTAACAGACAGCCTAGACAAACTTGTCTAGAATATTACTTTTTTTCAAGACTAGATAGACTCAATGACAGCAGTGGCCGTACAACACTGGAGGGGACTAGATCTCCTAACAGCCAAGACAAAGGGG
This sequence comes from Fukomys damarensis, assembly GCF_012274545.1. Lineage (NCBI taxonomy): Eukaryota > Metazoa > Chordata > Mammalia > Rodentia > Bathyergidae > Fukomys > Fukomys damarensis. Next base: position 118,223,171 of record NW_022900928.1, read on the forward strand.
CTATGTTTGTCCCTAACTAAACAATGGACTTCCTTTGTCAATAAGTCTAAAATAACAAGAGACATGACATAAAAACTGGCTAACCATGCTTCTAAGGTCCATTAAAACGTATTTAAATCTCCAGGCTTGGTGGCACACACCTGTAATCCCAGCACTCGGGAGGCTGAGGCAGGAGGATCACTGTGAGTTCGAGACCAGCCTGGGCTACATAGTGAGTTCCAGGTCAGTCTCAACTACATAGTATGACTCTGTCTCAAAACAAAAAACAAAAAACAAAAACTATTTAAATCATAGATATCCTGACCAAATATCTAAAACTGGGGGTCTTGGTTACTCTTCTAGACATGGCCCTCATTAATACTTCTCATACTATTACTATTTAGATCTTACATACTTAATCTCTTACTCAAATTTGTTTCTTATTGTTGGACAGCCATCAAACTGATACAGGGATGATGTAGATGAAATAAGACCTCCAAACAATATAAGGGAAATTCCCAACTTGTTAGTGTCTGATATGCTTGGTTCATGTACTTAAAATTGAAGAGTAAATCCTAGAAACAACACAGGTTAAGAGTAGGAAATATTTATTGAAGGGATAGCTCCTGAGAGCCAAGAGGGGTCCCAAATGGGGTGGCCACTTTATAGGGAAGTTTTACAGAGCAAAAACTGCATGGGTACAATGTAGGTTAAAGCTAAAATCAACCAAGAAGGTTACAAGTAGAGTCACTTAGGTAATAGTGATCCAATTGGGGAAGAAATCACATAGCAAGTGTGCATGGAAAGAACAAAGACTTTTTCTAGGAAATGATGGGTCCAGAAGGCATGGTCACCCACTGATGTCTAGCTGGACTTCATTAGCCCAGGTGTTACCCCTTATCTTGTCCTTTGGGGAAGTACGTAGGCCTGGTTGTTTCATCTTTATCATGAGGTCTGGTCTCCAATGGATGTGTCTATGGCCACAGTTGTGTTTTATTTGTCCTGACTCTCTCAAGGACCTAGCCCTGACTGTCTATGGTATCTCTACTTGACTTAGCTATGTATAATGTCACTCAAAACACAAAGCATTGGCCAGTGATTATGTTTTACTCAAAACTAAACATGTCTGGCATAAATAGTTTCATCGTTTACAAAGAAAATAACAAGTGCAAAATATCATGGAGAAATTTTCCTAGAGGATTGGGACTGGAACTGACAAAAGATCAACTACAAGAGAGGAAGAACAAATTGTTTCTGCCCAAGGAACTATACAAAAAAAATTCTGGAGCAGACTAGTGAATAGACAGGTTGAACAGACAGGTTGCAAGGTCACAAAGACCTACTAGGACAATAGGAAAACCAAAAAGATGTCAACTGTGCCCTACAAAAAAAGGACAGGAAAACAAAACATACATGCAGTCCGTGTAAGCAATACTTTTGTGTATGGAAGAAGCACTTCTGTGTGAAGACTGCCTTGGGTGTGACAATTGAAGCAAAGATTATTTTTGTGGTAGACTTTTTGTTTGTATTTTCATTGTAGTTCACATAAGAATTTATTTCTGCTGTTATTTTTTAGGTTTAGGTGAACAGTTTACATTTAAAATGTTGGGGCTGGGATTGAGCTCAACAGAGCCCCACATCCTTGGAAAACATAAGGCCCTGAGTTTGATCACTAGTACCCATAAAAAAATTAATAATAAAATGTTGATGTGTATTCTAAACATTCATTACATATTAAAATGTTAATATTTTATCAACATTTTATTTTCTTGTAAAGCACACATTGTTAAAATATAATAAAACAAACTTAAAATTAATAAATCATCAATAGGAATACTTCTAAAAAATAAACGTGGCCATTATACGTCCCCCATATTGAGCCTTTCAAAATACGATTTGCCATGAAAGGGCCAGGGATGTAGCTCATTGGCACTGCCTGGCAAGCTCAAAGTCCTGAGTTCAATCCCCTGTACAGAAAAAAAAAAAAAATTGCCATGAAAAATATCAAATGCTCCCTCTGCTGGACAACACCTCAGGCTTTGGCTAAACCCACAACCTGCTGTGTCAGACTTTTCCTCCCAGGTCGGGACCTAGCGAAGTGGGTGATGGCCCTTTAAAAGGCGGTAACTACGAGAGCTTCAGGTTGCCTTGGAGACAGATGGACTCATAGGGCCTGCACGTAGGGCCTGCGGCAGACAACATGTCCTTCAAGGCTCACTCCGAAGGTGGGAAGAAGCCTCTTGGGGTGGAAAGCGGGTGGGAGCTCTTCTTCCCTACAGTTCCTGGGGGTGTTCTTGATGGATTGACCCGTTGGGGCCAGGACCGGGGTAGCCTTCCCCGCTTAGCTTCTCTTCCCGCTGTAGGACCCATAACCAAGGACCACCTGCCTTCAAGCCAGGAGCGTCCCCCAAGGCCAAAGGCCAATGCTGAAGCTGTCCACTTCCTCAGCTCCCTGAGTGAGCCACAAGGTGGAAGGGGAGGGAGGGTCACAAGTCCCAAGAGGTTCGGAACTGAAGGCCCAGATGGGCCCATCTCCTCAGCCCCGGCTCCTAAGATTGAGAAAAGGATGAGGTTTATTGCTGCTATTCTTCCAGGGAAGACTACTGCACGGGAAAGAGGAGTCCTCACCCACTGCACCCGCGGATGCTGAGGAGGGGAGGCGGGCCACTGCGAAGGGCATGGGGGCTGGGCCCAGAGGAGGGGCTTATCTGTTCCTGCCCCACCCCAGGGCTGGAGGAGCTGCAAATGCTGTTCTTCTCTGAGACGCTGGTCATGGTCTCGGACACCGGGGACCCTCGGGGAGAGCTGACGATCGAGGTGCAGAGCGGGAAGTACAAGGACCAGCAGGGCCTCATATCCCACTGTCTCGTGGTGCATGCCGGGAGCCATGGCATCTTGGATAAAACCATCTGTGGAAACTCTGTCCTGGGTAGAATTCGGGCTTCCTCCTGCACGTCACTCTTTGTCTCCTCTATTCCCAGGGTCTCTGTTCCCAGGACCCCGCCCTTTGACTTGTCTGGTACAGGATGAGGGAGCAGGGGGCGGGGGTAGGACAGGAAGGTCATTCAAAGCCACAGATCCAGTGATGCCATCGTTTGCCTGTCACACCCTAGGCTACCTCTCGTGGAAACTGGAGCCCTTAGAACAACACAGTCATGAGTTCATCAAGGTACCTCCTTGGGGTCCCCAAGCCTTGCTCCTGAGCCAGGGTGAGAGATCGGCGATCCTGTGAGCACCGGAGAGAGAGGGGCTCCAGTGTCTTCCATCACCCTGCCACACCACCACTCACGACTTGAGAACCCATCCATCCAGGACACTGAGCTGAGCAGCAGTTTCCACTGTAGATGGTCTCCCAGTGCACAAGCTGAGCCCAGTACTCCCCTAGCCCCAGCCCGAGAGCCTGGCCTCTCCCTGAGGGCCCTGTTGCTGGCCTTTTGCAGAACCTTGCTGCTTCTTCAGAGTCTGTCACTATTCCCTTCACATCCCTTGCCTCCAGCCTCAACCTCTTCACTAATTTCTGGAATAAGACCTTGATCTGTCTATGCACTGGAAACTGCTTGTGCCTAAGAACCTTCCCAGAGTCTATGCTCACCTTTTTTTAAAAATCTCATTATGCTCATCTTTTGAACTTGTGTCCTGAATGACACTAAATTTTAGCTTCAAACTATACCATCATATGGCCACACTTTGTGGTATGTGGAAGGCTTTCTTGATTGGTTGCTGTCATTTTTTTTTTTTTTTTTTTGAGACAGAGTCTCACTATGTAGTTGAGACTGACCTGGAACTCCCTCCCTATGTAGCCCAGGCTGGTCTCGAACTCACAGAGATCCTCCTGCCTCAGTTTACTGAGTGCTGGGACTATAGGTATGCACCACCACCCCTGCCTTAGTTGCTGTCTTTTAAATCACCACCTTCAAAGCTCAGGACTGAGGAGGTGGCTCAGTCGTACAGTATTTGCCTGGCATGCCCAAGGTCTTGAGTTCAATCCCCAGCACTGTAAAAACAAAGACTTTAAACCTCAGTGTTATCCTCTAGGGAGTCCATGATTCTCCCCTGCATGCTCTGGCCCTTAGTTTCCCATCCTCCCCATGGAGCGGAAGACGAGTTTGCTGAAGAAAGACGACCAGTTGGCCATGACCAGAAGTGTCAGGGAGGGTGAGGTAAGGGCAATGGCCAAGTAGAAACTGCTGTCACATCCTCCTCCAAACTACAGGCCGGGACCGGGTTGGGGAGGCTGAGGCCAGCAGCTTGGACCAAAGACTCCCTAAAGCACCACATGCCCCTCACCCAGCTTGCCCACCCTCTCGCTTCCAGCTTGAAGTCCCTCACATAGGTCTTTCCTGAACAGGAAGTGAAGACCAGTGAGACATCTTTTCCCTGGGACTCAAATGAGGGCTTCATCTCTGAGGCTGCCAACCTAGTGCTACTGCGGGTGATGGCCTGGCGGCAGACGGTGCCTAGCAATGCCCGCTTCCTGGCCCTGGACACCGAGGGCAAACTCTGCTGTTCCACCTATGTATGAGGTCTACCCAGGCAGGGGGCTTGGCCTGGGTGCAAACTAGAGGGGAAATGATGGGTGCTGAGTTGGGCAAGTAGACAGCTGTGGAGTAGCAGGGAAACCAGGGTGGGAGTGGGATTGAGACATCCAGGGCTGGAGAAACCAAGAAAATCTGTCAGATCAAAAGTGGGACAGTTGAGTGAAGCAACCCTTTTTGCACAAGTTAGTCCATGAAAAAATAAACATAGTGAAGGGCCACTTTGAAAGAGACACCACACAGGCTTCACGCGGGCTGCTGTTCCACCACTTAGTTATATCCTCAGCCCCTTTTATTTTTATTTACTACTATTTTTCAAGATAGGCTCTTACTATGTAGCCCAGGCTTGCCTGGAATTCCCTGCAATCTTCCTGCCTCAACCTCCCAAATGCTGGGATTGCAGGCACTCACCACCATGCCTGGCTCGACTTGTCTTTCTTTGACTGACCTTTAAATTACATTCTAGTCTTGTCCATCACAAACACAACCAACAGCAATGTGCTTGACACAAACCAGCACGTCACTCCCCCATTTCCTTGAAGAACATCTGTTCAGTTAGGTCTTTTTGTTCCAGAAACTCCATTTAATTGTGACAGCAATGACACAAATCCAAGGCCACCACAAACCTCAGTCCAGTATCACCTTTCAAAGCCTCACTACCTTCCCCAAACGGCGCCAATGACCTGTCCCCCCAGGATCCCTCCTCATACTGACCCTCATTCCTATATGAGAATCTACAAGCACCTGGTCACTGAGATGCCATGAAGAGGGAGGTGGGCAGGACAAGCTGGAGCTGGCTGGTGGTGAGGGGTCCCCAACCTAGCTCGAGGGTGCGACTCAAAATGTGTGGCGCCTGCAGGTCTGGATGGCCAAGGGCTGCTTATCACTGGTAAATAAGGAATGAAGACCAAGGAGGAGGAGAAAGAGGAAGAGAAACATGAAGAGGAGGGGATGGAAGAGGAAGGAGAAAAAGGGGGAGGGGGAGGGGGGAAGGGGAAGGATCTGGGCTGAAATGGGGGAAGACTTTGGTGGTCCCCACCTCAGCATGCTCCTTCTGTTTTGTGGCTGCAGCGAGCACTGGGCTTCCAGGCCATCCAGGTGGGCCACCAGCAGGCCCAAGTATTCATCGTGGAGCAGACCGTGCACTCGGAGGAGGGCATTCCCATGTCCTGCCAGTTCTACCTGCTTTCTGATGGGTGAGCCATTGTATGGGGGTGGCAAGTGCCCAGGACCATTGTCAGTCAGCTTTCCATTGCTATGACAGAATACTTGAGAACATCAATTTAAAGGAGCAAAGTGTTATCTCGGCTCATGGTTTCAGAGGTTTTGTGGTCAGTGGGCTCCATTGCTTTTAGGCCATGGTGAAGAAGAAATATCATGGTGAAAGGGCAGAGGAAAGGTGCTCACCCCATGGCAGCTGGGAAGCAGAGAAGAAAAGAGCCAGAAAAGAAGGGATGAGCGACTAGATATACCTTAAACGGCCCGTCCCCTTGACCCACTTCCTGCAGCTAGACCTCACCTCCTAACAGCCCCTTCATCTCTGAACTCATCAATGGGTTAGTGCATTCATGAAGTTAGATCAGCATCCTCAGGATCAGGGCCTCAATACCTGAATCTTCAGGGAACCAAGATATTTACATTTAAACCATAGCAGGGACCAAGGGGACAGTGTGATATCCAGATACAGGAGCCTAGTGATGGGGCAGGGGCATGGCACAAAAGGGAGCCTGGCTGATCCTGGGGACACCACCAGAAAGAGTTGCCATTGAGACCTAGGTGTTCCCTACTTTACCCACATCATTTACCCCTCCTTCATTCACTGGTTCCTAGAGAGCCTTCCACACCTTCTCACCAGACAACCCTGCCAGGCTGAGGAAGTACCTGGCAACCCCACAAGGCCTGGGCACAGCAGAAGTGTCACCCGGGTTAGGGAAGTACTGAAAACACCAAGGTTCCAATGACCGGGACACCTGAGCGAGCCGATGTGCTGGAGCACTGTCCTGGCACCCTGCCATCTGTCACCAGCACTGCACTGGCACTAAACGAGGAGAAAATGCCAGTGAGGAAGAAGAATTTGGTTTTTCTGAAATTTCAGAAGAGGTATCAACTGAGACACTGCCCTGGAAGATGAAGGAGCAAGAATGTTGGGGTTTTTTGTTGTTGTTCATGACTTAGCAGACTTCTACTGGTTTAAGTGTTACATACATAGCAGAAGGCCCTGTGATTTTTTTTTTTTGTCCTTACATCTCTGACGGTCTCAGCCCTTTTTTTTTTTTAATTTATTCATTTATTTTTTAAAGCAGGGGCCTGATGCTTGCCAAGCCCTGTGTCATTATCTGGAATATGACCCCGGAACTCAAAAGGCAAGAGCAGTAGGCAGAAGTAAACAGAGGCCTCTAGGAGAGCCCTTCAGGGGGCGCTGTGGTGTTTTAGCTGCCCCAAACCCCACAGGCGCTGTAAAGCAGCGGTTTGCTTCTTCAGAGTTGTAAGGGCTGGAAGCCCGAGATCAAAGCATCAGCAGGGTTGGTTTCTGCGTGGCCTCTCTTCCTGGACAGCAACCTCCTGCCTGTGTCCTCAGGTGGCCTTGGTTGGAGCTCTGAGCATCTCTTCTCCTTCTTCTCCTTCCTCCTCCTTCTGCTGCCAACCCCACCTAATTTGGACCCCACTTTTGAGTCCTCAGTTAACCTCCACAGCGGGGCTTAGAGCTTGGCACCGTCCCTAACCCGCAGCAGAGGAGGGCTCACTCTCCCCTCTTCCCGGTTTTCTCTAGGCACCTGGCGAAGAGAGTTCAGGTGGGCTCCCCGGGGTGCTGCGTTGTCACCAAGATGCCCATCTTGAGGGAGGAGGGTGAGTGCAGCCCAGGCCTGAGTTAGCTGCTGGGAGGTGAATGGGTGTGGAGTCCCGGGCCCTGGGTTTAGGCAGCGCCGAGTGTGCTGTGGATGCCCAGGACCTGGGAGGAAACAAAGGGCTGCCCTCCAGCCCTGACCCGGAGGTAGACGGGGTGGACTCTTGCTAGGAGTCCCTTCCAGCAACTCTGCCCAAGTGAGCAGAATCCTGAGGTTTGGCTTGAGTCTGTACCTTCTGCTTGGGCGTTGTGGGGCCTCTGAATGGAGGAAGGTTCTGAGGTGCAGGGGTAAGCAGTCTCCCTCCTTCGGCACGCAGATGAGATTGAGCCTCCGCCCGTGTTCCACAAGAAGCCCCTGGTGTGGGAGGAGGACATGGAGCTCTATTCCAAGTTCCTGGACCGGAAGGTGTGTGTGGGGTGCTGAGGCCAGCCTGGGGTCCCCATTTCCTCCCTAATCATCTCTGTGCCTGACTGCAATGCATATCCGGAGGAGGGGGTGCTGGGAGCGACGGTGGGGCTCCGGGGCTGGCTCGGGACCTCCCGGTGCCTCCCAGGAGCAGCTCCGGCTCCGCCACGCCAGCTACCTAGGGCAGCACCCCGACGCCCAGGCGCTCGTCTCCGACTTCCTGCTCTTCCTGCTCGTGCGCCAGCCCCAGGACGCAGTCACCTTCGCCGCAGAGTTCTTCGGCTGCTTCTCCGCCAACTTCTCGCCTTCCCCGAGCTTGCACTCCTCCCACCCCCTCAGCCCTTTCCGCCCGCTGGACCCCGAGGACCTCGAGGACCGCGCCGACTCCGGGGCGGGCTAGGCGGCCCAGGCACCTGCAGAAAGGGGGCGCCCA
>NW_022900928.1:118231437-118239796 GCF_012274545.1 Fukomys damarensis
ATAAATAAATAAATAAAATAGGAACTGTTAACTTATCCAGCGAGTTTCGACCTTTTTTCCTAGCTGCTCGTTTCGTCATTGGCCTCATTTTACAGGAAGAGAAGCCTTAGGGTTGGCACGTGGGGACTCGAACACTCACTCTGAGTCGCCAGGTAGCACGGAGGGAGGGCGGGGCCCTGGCACTCAGAGTCAGCACCGATTTCTTTAAGCATATTTGACCTCCCCCCAAGGAAAACAGTAGGGCGAGGGACAGGGGAACACCTAGGCCTTGCTCAGCACCTTTTCGCCCAGGTCCTCCGTGCGGCTGACACTCAGGAACCCCCAATATGAGCAGAGGGGGGTCACAGTCACACCTTTCCCTAAAAAAGGGCGTACAAGCGACTATCACCTCCTTTAGGTCCTTGCTTGATGTCGGAGCTAGTCAGCGGCTTGTGTGTGCCTCACACTCCCCTGAGACGCTGCTGAAGGGCTGCAGGCTCTGCCCCTCCATCCATTCATTCATTGGACTTGCTGCTATGAGGTGTGGGCTCCAGAGGCTTGAACTCTAGTGGACCCCGTGAGCCGTAGCCATAGGGCTGGGGTGTGAGTGGTGTCTTCGACCCAGGAAAGGACCTAAGGAAGTCTTCCTGGAGAATTAGCTGGAGCTGGGAATTTGAAAAAATAAATATTTTTATTGTTCCTCTCCCTTATTAAAAAAAAAAAAACGCGTTTACAGAAAAAGGGAGAAGAGCCAAGATGATGAAATCAATTCAATCCACCTACAGGCAGCTACTCCTTATATTTTGGCAAATATCCTTTCTTTTCTCTGTGTGAACTCAGTTGCTATTCGTTGAGCAATTACTCAAGCATTTTTCTGTAGAAAATTTACAACTCTCAGGGACTTTAACAAAAATGAAATCAAATAGAGTGCAGTGTTGCACAGCTATAATCCAGAAAGCTCAAGGCCATCCTGGACCTCATAGGAAGATCTTGTCTCAAAAACAAACAACCAAAAAAGACATTACTTAACTTTAAAGGAAAAAGAAAAGAAAATTGTATGGTGCTGTATGCTCATGAATTGGTAATTGAATTATTATGTTACTGAAAATTTTTAGGGTTTACAGATAAAGTCTTTCCTGGTTTCCACTCCAATCCCACATAATTTATTCATGTGTTGTAACTAGTTTGTTATATATTTTGAAAATATTTTCATACTATTACACAGTCTTTTTCGTTTTTGTGGCACTGGGGATCCAACCCAGGGCCTTGTGCATACTAAGCATGCACCACTGTACCACTGACCTACACCCCCAGTTCTATCTATTTATTCAGTACAGAGGATTGAACGCAGGGCCTTTGCACTGAGCTACATCTCCAGCCTTTTGTTTTGTTTTTGAGATAAGATCTTGCTGAATCCCCAAGTTGCCTGGCTAGGCTTGAATTTTCAATGCTCCTGCCTCAGCCTCCCTTACAGCTGGGATTACAAGCATGGATTACTGGCCTCAGTCTTCTATTTTTGATGACAATACCATAGTCATCACTGTTAGTATAAACAGTGCTACGGGGCCAGGGATTTAGCTCAGTGACACAGTGCCTGCCTGGCTAGTGGGAGGTCCTGAGTTCAATCCTTGGTACAAAAAACACAAAACAAAACAAAACAAAACAAAACAGTGCTACACTATGAACATCCTGTAGCTAAATTTTTGCATATATCAAACAGTTATTTCCTTAAAGATACATTCTTTTTTGAGGGGGTGGTTTTTTGAAACAAGGTCTCACTATGTAGTTGAGACTGATCTGGAACTCACTATGTAGCCCAGGCTGATCTCAAACTCACAGCGATCCTCCAGCCTCAGCCTCCCAAGTGCTGGGATTACAGTCAGGCACCACCACACCCGGCCTTACTTAAAGATACATTCTGCCAGGTAGAATTACTGAATAGATTTTAAATTTTTTTTTATTGAGTTTATTGGTACATTCTAGGTGTACAGTACAGTTACATTCATTACTGGGGTCTTGTACCTTTACATTACAGGTCTTGGTTCTCATTTTTTTCCCCTTGTTGTTTGTTTTATTAATATTTATTTTAGCAGTGCTGGGGATTAAACCTAGGGCTAATGTATACACAATGAGTGTTCTACCACTGAGCTACATTCCCAGCCTTTTTGTTTTGAGAAAACTCTCACTATGTAGAGCAGGTTGATTTTTTTTTTTTTTTAGATGAGGTCTCACTGTGTAGTTCAGGCTGGCTTCGAACTCACTGTAGAGCCCTAACTGACCTCAATTCACAGCAATCCTCCTGCCTCAACCTCCTGAATTCTAGAGTTACAAGCATGCGCCACCACTCCCAGGTTATACTAAATGAGAGTGCCATATTCTAACTGACTAGGACTTTTATTAAGGGCCAACTCAGGCATTCCAGGCAAAGGATACAAAGAGGAAAGTTGTGTGTCCAACAGAGCTTGGTGTTGATGGAAATGTTCTCTCTGAGATCTCCAGTATGGTAGCCACTAGCCACATGTGCCCCCTGAGCCCTTGAAATGTGGTTCATAGGACTGAGGAACTGGAGTTTTGAGATAGGAGAGAAGGTGTGGCTTAGATTGGCTAGGGAGAGAAGCGAGGGATCCCAGTACTGCCCCTCAGGACTCCTGGTAGTTCTTAGAGGTCCCCTCAAGATATAGATGGCATAGCAGTGATAAAGACAGCTAAATTAGAAACACTATAGGCAGTCAGACAGGACTGGGCCCTTGAAGTCAACGTAGAGGGTGAGAATACATCCAAGCTGTGGCTGGAGGCACAGTTGAAGAAGATTAAAATCACAGTGACCAGATTTGCATATTTCCCTAAGGGATAAACAGAAGCTTATTAGTACCACACTTTGGGGCTTTCCCTACAGAGACAATTATCTCATTAGAGGTGGGCCATCCTCCTCCACGACTAAGAAAGACTAAGACCGCTAAAACTGAGACCACTAAAACTGAGACTAAAACTAAAACTCCTAAGACTGAACCAAGACCTGTCATGTAAAGGTACAAGAATCCCAATGATGAATATAACTGCACTGTATACTTAAAAAGTACCAATAAACTCAATAAAAACTTTTAAAAATACAACTACTAAGACTGAGAAGATTTAAGTCTAAGAATACAGATTATCAACCAAGGTTAATGATGTCGTCCAGTACCCCTAAGCAACGATACTTGTAATCTTATTGGTTCATTATAGTTTTTACCCACATTGTCCCCACCCCTCATGACTTTGCTCTATAAAACTTTTTTTAAAAATTGAGTTTATTGAGTTTATCCTTCAACTTCAGGGAACTTGAACTGGACATATCTGACACCCAGCATGACGGGGGTAACATCTCTTCCCTCTATATCAGAAGGATACAGATGTCACAAAGAGCTTACTGTTGTGGCTTTCCTCACAGTAGTCCACCAAGATGTACTTTTATCTTGCTTTTTCCTCTTACTCAGCTCAAGTTTGCTCTGTGGAGCCTCATTCCTCACTTTTACTTTTTGAAATAAACTTTGTCACGATTGTATTTGTTCATTTTGTTCACTTCTTCATTTGAGGTGAGAACTTGGAATACAATTCCAGAAGGGAAGGGGAGCAACTCAAGACCTGGAAACGTTTATCTGGTGAACCAGGAAGGATACTACTCTGTAACAGTTTTACTTTTTTTTTTTTTTTTTTGTACCAGGGATTGAATTTGGATTCTTGTGCTTGTGAGGCAAGCAGCGGAACCACTGTGCTAAATCCCTGGCCCAACAGTTTTACCTTTAAAAAAAAAATCAATTAAATTTACATGGACCTCATGGGTACATTGGATGGCACTGCTCTGATGGATAAATTCCTTTCATCCCAGCAGGCAGTCAGCAGGCTAACACCGAGCTTCTTCCATATGCTAGGATTGCTCTGGATAGCAGGAAATCAGCACAAGACAAAGTCCCTGTCCTCATGGAACTCAGGGTAGCATGGGGAGACGGGCAAGTGGCACAAGTAGCCATTTCCTGGGTGACTGGCAGACACTTAAAAGCTAAGTCTTGGACAGCAGGTTGATGGTGGGGACCTCCGGGGAGGATCTGTCTAGGTTGCACTGGGGCCCCAGGGATTAGGAGTCCGACCTAGGCAAAGAAGAGGGAACAGCAGAAGGAACACAGCAGAGCAGGGGAGGCAGGAGATGAAGATGCTGAGTCACCCTGAGAGCTGCTTTGGGGCTGGCCCCAGGCCCTGGGGGCCATGGGGGAACTGAAAGTGAGGCTGACTCAGCAGTGATACACCCAGGAAGCTCCCAGCTAGGTCTCGAGGGCTGCTTGGTCCAGACACCCTGCAACAGGAGGGGAAAGGGGAAAGGGCCATGCTCTGCCCTCCCAGGCTATTCCTCTGCTCAGCTCTCTTGCAGCAGGAGATCCACAGAAGAAGTCTGGCCATTTCCCTGCTCCTGTGACATCCATTTCAAAAGTGCTTCATGTTTGCTTTGTTTGGTTGGGTTGAGTTGGGTTTTGTTGAAATGGTTTGTTGGGTTGGGTTGGGTTTGTTTTTTTGAGACAGGGCTCACTATGTAGTTGAGGCTGGCCTTGAACTCTCCATGATCCTGCCTCAGCCTCCCAAGGGCTAGGATTGCAGGGGTGCACCATGACCCCCAATTCATGATACGTTTCTTGAAATAAGAAAAAAACACCTGTTGAGCCCACCTGGAGTGCCTGGCACCTGGGGGTGCCATGGTGGGCCCCTGCATGGCATTGTCACTTGGTGATCTCACGTGCCAGAGTGTAAGGGCAGACTCAGGAAAAGAGCTGAGAAGAAAACCTGTCCACACCATAGGAGTCAGAGCAGGAACTTGACTGAGTGCAAGTCCAGGGAGACAGAGGGAAATAAATGGTAACCTCAAGTCTGGGGTGGAGTTCAATGATAGACTGCTTGCCTAGCATTCACAAGGTTCTGGGTCTGAGCCCCAACACTGCAAAAATTAACAAAGAGTAGGGCTGAGGATTTAGCTCAGTGGTGCCACACCTGCCTTGGTAAGTGCAAGGTCCTGAGTTTGATCCCTGGTATTGGAAAAAAAATTAACAAGTAATAATGATAATAGGAATAAATCCTTACTTCTTGTGCTTCCCCCAGAACTACTAGAGTTGTCTTCATCCATTTTCTATTGCTGTAACAAAATACCTGAGACTAAGTCTTTTATAAAGCATAGACATTTAAACCAAAAGTTGGGATGTAGCTCAGTGGTAGAGCACTCCGGGTTCCATTCCCAGTATGAGGGGGAAAAGAGGACACTCAAATTTGGTCCATGGCTCTAAACAGTTCTAAAAGCTGAGAAGCCCAAGGGCAGAGCAATGGCAGCTTCTGGGCACCTGCTGGGACCTCCTGCTGCACTGTAACATGGCACCATGTGGAGATGAAGCAAGATGCGAGCATAGGGCTTTCCCTTGCTATTCTTATAAAACCCTAATGCTGTTTTAGCCCCAGCCTCAGGACCTCATCCAACCCTAATCACCTCCCCTAGACCCACCTCCAAAAATCGACAACATTTACCCTGGGGAATTGTTTCCAATGCATGAAATTTGGACGAAAAGTTCAAATCCAGCAAGATGGACCTTTGTTTTGAGACAGGGTCTCACTATGTAGTGTAGGAAGGTCTTGAACTCACCATGTAGCCCAAGCTGGCCTCAAGATCACAGCGATCCTCCTGCTTGAACCTCTTGAGCACAGGGATCACAGGCATGTGGCACCATGCCCAGCTGGGCTTTGCTATTACACTAACTTTACTGATGCGGGGAAAGGCCAACAACGCCCAGGGCTACACACTGATTAGATGCAGAGCTAGAATTTCAACCCAGGAAGTGTGGCTTGAGTTCCCAGGCTAACTGACCTCATAAATCCCAGAAGAGAGCAGAGGCACCTTCCTGCTTTAATGCACCCAGAGCAGCTACACCGGACCCTGCCTTTCCCTTCCCCAGGTCCCCAGAGACTTCAGCACCCTTTATGCATGGCAGCCAGCAAAAGCCTCGCCGGCTTCAAGCTGCCAGGGAAGAGGGGTGGCCACTGTGCTGAGGAAGTGCCCGGCCAGCCTCTGAGATATCAAGGAGAGCTTCCTGGAGGAGGCACAGCAGGAAAAGAGTGAGCACGGTGTTTCAGGAGGAAGCAGCAGGTGCAAAGGCCAGGAGAGGAGCGGGAGGGAGCACTGAAGGACTGAGCTACCGAGGGGTGCTCAGGACAAGATGGTGAAGTGTGGGAGCCCCACCAAAGCTCTGCCTGCTGGCCTGGAGCCTGAGGCTCTGGAGTCAGATGAGGTAAAGGCCTGAAAGTCCACCTGCTTGTTAGAGTTTTCCCCTTCACAGGAAATCATGAAGAGAGCAGGGTAACTAAGAGCAGTGCTACACAGGGATCTGTCTCTGTCCCCTTAGTGCTACTGTCATAATACCAGCTGGGCAAGGTGATGCACACCTGTGATCCTAGCACTCAGGAGGCTGAGGCAGGAGGATCACTCCAGTTAAAGGCCAGCCTGGGATACATAGTGAGTTCAAGGCCAGCCTGAACTATGGGGTGAGACCCTGTCTCAAAACAAGCAAAATAAAAACATCCAAAAAACCTTAGACTGCGTAATTTATAGACAACAGAAATATATTGCTCATAGTTCTGACTGCATCTGCAAGGCATCTTCTCTAGAGCAGAAGATACAAACAAACACCATCAGCCTTCAGAAGGGCACTGATTCATGGGGGAGGAAACTGCATGACCTGATCATCCGCTAAAGGCCCCAGCTCCTAATACTGTCACTGGGGGGCTGGCTTCTCACAGATCAACACTGTGGGGAGATGCATTCCGACCACGAACAGTGCCCACACCTCACAGTTACACCACCCTAGCATCAGAGTTCTGTGGCCCTCAGAGTTCCAACAAACATCATTTTGGGACTGGAGGACGAAGGTGTGGCTCAGAGGTACAGCTTTTGCCAAGCATGCACCAGGCTCCAGGTTCAGTACCCAGAACTGTGAGTGCGCGCGCGCACACACACATATAAATGCAGACTGCAATTCAATCTATAAAACAACCAGCTATGCAGTGTTAGGTGCAATTCTTGTGCTTCACAAAAACTCTTAAAAGTAAGTACTTTCTTGCAGGGTGAGGTGGAGCATGCCTGTAATCCCAGCACCCGGGAGGCTGAGGCAGGAGGATCGCTGTGAGTTTGAGACCAGCCTGGGCTACATAGTGAGTTCCAGGTCAGTCTTAACTACATAGTGAGACACTGCCTCAAAAAACCCAAAAAATAAATAAATAAATAAATTTTAAAAAGTAAGTACTTTCTTAATGTTGTTGCTTTTTGTTTTTGTTTTTGTAGTACTTGGGATTTCGAACTCAGGAGTTTGCACTTGTGCTCCACTGAGCTAAATCCCGGCCCTGTTGTTTTATTGTTATTGATTTGGGTTTTTTCTTGTATGTGATTCTAATGCAGTGCATATTTATTTTCGTGTATGACTGTGACAATTAGGAAAATAGAAAAGGAAGTAGTCTTCAGGCAAATGGAAATGATCAACACTATTTTTTTTGTTTTGTTTTGTTTTTTGAGACAGGGTCTCACTATGTAGTTGAGACTGCCCTGGAACTCACTATGTAGCCCAAGCTGGTCTGGAACTCACACAGATCCTCCTGCCTCAGCCTCCCAAGTGTTGGGATTACAGGAGTGCGCCACCACGCCTGGCTGATCAAGACTATTATATAGCCAACTTTGAGGTAGACTACAATGGATAGACTTGCTGTGCTGCCCCTCAGAGGTTAAGTGTCTGCACCAGATGAGGATGCCCTAGCAGGATTTCCAGTCTTCTCTGCTGCCTATATTCTTCTAATTTCTTCTGGGTGGAAATAGGGCATTCCAGAAATTGTTGCTTTTGAGACAGGATCCACTATATCCTGTATATAATTCATGATGGCATTGAACTCTGTAGCCAGGCTGGCCTCGAACCTGCACCAATCCTCCTGCTTCAGCCTCCCAAATGCTGGGATTACAGATGTGCAACCCCATACCTGGTCATCAGCTCTGCAGTTTTTCTTTCTGTCTCTTTCCCTCTTCTTTCTTTCTTTCTCTCTCTCTCCCCCTCTCTTTCTTTCTTTCTTTCCCCCCTTCCTTTCTTTTCTTCTTTTCTTTTTTTTCAGTGCTGGTGATCAAACTCAGAACCTCGCACTTGCTAGGCAGGTATGGCACCACTGAGCTACATACCTGGCCCAACCTCTGCATTTTTAAATAATTCAATTTATATAATATTCACTCAATAAAATACAACCTTTTCCTAGCCCTAATTGACTTTTCATCTCTATAAATTTGTTTATTCTAGACATCTCACATATGTGGAGTTGAACAATATGTGATATTTTG
>NW_022900928.1:118239834-118257802 GCF_012274545.1 Fukomys damarensis
ACCTAATTGTGTGTGTGTGTGTGTGTGTGTGTGTGTGTGTGTGTGTGTGTGTGTGTTTTATTTTGTTTTGGGTACCAGGGATTGAACTTGGGTCCTTGCAGTTGCAAAGCAGGTGGTGGAACCACTAAGCTAAATCCCCAGCCCCCAGGGTCCGTCTATATTATTGTACATATTGGGGTTTCATTTCTTTTTAAGAAGGGTAGCATTCCATTGCTTGCATATACCAGTTTTGTGTTTATCTACCCATCCATTCATAGACAGTTAGGGAGCTTCTACCTTCTGGTTGTGAGTGTTGCTATGAATTTTGGCATACAGATGTCTGTTTACATCCCTGCTCTTTTAATTCACTACATAGCCCAGGCTGGCCTCAAACTCACAGCGATCCTCCTTCCTCAGCCTCCCAAGTCCTGGGATTATAGGCATGCGCCACCATGCCCAGCTTTTCATACCTGCTTTTGATACAACTAGGGTACTGACAAAGCTCGTAGACCTCTTTCAGTCAGTGTTTCTTCTGCTCATCTGTGCAGCACATACACACAGCCTTGTGTGGGTGTATTAAGTTCCGCACAACTTTGGCAGATGTGGTTTAGGAACCACCTTGACAGCCAGTATATGAACAGTTCCAGTATCACAAAGATCCCTCAAGTCACCCTTTGTAACCACATCCATCCTCCACCCCACCTGGCCCTCACCCTCAGCAACTACAAATCTGATCATCACTTCTCAAACTTTGTCATTGCAACAAAAGTTATTTAAATGGAAGAATAACACAGTATGAAACCTTTTGAGAGTGAGTCTTTTCACTCAGCATAATTTCTTGAAGATTTATCCAATACTCCATTCCTTTTATGGCTGTAGTGATCCCAGTGGGTTCGTACTGTAGTTTCTTTGGCCGTTCACCTGCTGACAGACATCTGGGATGATTCCAGTTTGAGGCTACTACAAATACAGCTGGTATGAACATTCAGGTGCAGGCTTTTGTGTGGACATGGTTTTACTTTCTCTGGGATAAATGCCCAGGAATGTATTCTGGACTATGGATATACCACAGTATTAACCATTCACCTGCTGAAGGAAATCTGGGTTATTTCCAGCTCGAGCCCATTGTGAATGCTATAAAGATTTGTGCACAGACTGTTGGGAACATAAATCATCATTTCTCTGGGGAACATGCGAAGTAGTACAGTTTCTGGGTCATCATATGATATTTGTATGCTTGGCTTTTTCTTTTTTTCCTAGTGCTGGGGATGAAACAAAGAGTTCAATGTGCTGAGCAAATGCTCTGCCGCTTAGGTACACGCCCAGCCCTGCATGTTTCATTTTTTAAGATTTTTTTCATTGCCAGGCACAATGGTACACGACTGTAATCCCAGCACTATACAAGGATGAGGCAGGACAATCGCAAGTTCAAGCAGCCTGGGTAACTTAGCAATTTAGCAAGAGACAAGACCTTGTCTCAAAATAAAAAAGGCTGGGATGTAACTCAGTGCAAAGTTACTGGGTTCAATCCTCAGTACAGAAGGAAAGGGAAAGAAAGAAAGGGAGAAAGACCTCCACGTTTTCACCAGGACCTCCCCGAATCCCATGGCCTAGGGTTTCTGAAGGTTCCATGATGTAGGCATCGTTGGTTAAATCATTGGCCACTGGTTATGGAATTCAGTTGCTGGGGACTGGGTCCAACCTTCTGATCGTATATTCAGTTCCTCTGGCAACCAGTCACCATCCTCCCAGAGTTGTTACTGAGCCACACCCTATTTTGTTCACTACACCAGACGCCAATCACTGAAACAACAAATTTTGCAAACCCATAAGATTATATCTCCTTGGGCCGGGGATTTAGCTCAGTGGTTCAGTGGCCTTGCCTTGCAAGTGCAATGTTCCAAGTTCAATCCCTGGTACCAAAAAAAAAACCAAACAAACAAAAAAATTATATCACCTAGTGACATTATAGCCATCTCAGTTTAAATAAATACCCTCTATGATGTTTACACAGCACCAAAATGCATGGCAATGATTGTCTGGGACTGCAGGCATTGCTTCACATACAGGACATGACCTAGATGTCGCTACAGCTTCCACCACCCTGTATTGCACCCCAACTCTGGAGCTCAGGATCATTTGTTGTTCACCACTGGACTGGCGCTGTTTTCTTACTGAGCACCTGAATAATAGAAGAAAAGAGCTCCAAAAGGGAAATATCTGATGACCATCTCAAGTGTATCAATGCAAAGCCAGGACCAGAATGCCAGTGCCCCTTTCTTCTGAGGACACTTTGGCCTGAATCTCTGATTCATGTCCACGTGGCAGTGCCAGGAAAGGCTTTTGCTCTGAAGTACTCAGAGGGGACAGAGGCCCAGGACACCATGAGGTCTCCCTGGCTCCCACTGGGCCAGTGGGTGACCTCGGAACTCCGACTGAACACAAGGGTCTGGTCATGTGAGTGAGGAACTACCGTCAGGACCTGGCCACAGATACCCAAGAAGCAGGAAGTGCCTGAAATCAGAGCTCTTTGGGGAAGCACAGAGCACAGGGTGCCTGGAAGGGAGCCAGAGATGATGTGGGGCAGAAGGCAGCCATGAGAGGAACGAAGGTCTACACTGTGGGTGACCAAGCCCTTCCGCTACAGCTGGCTACTTCTGCCTTTGGAAGGTGTTTCGCAAGCCTTGAGAATGTAAATGTGCATCTGCACAGGGTGATGAAAGCGACGAGAGCCAGAGAGGATGGAAGAGCGGCTGTGGGCCCCCACACCCACTCGCTCACAGCTCACTCGCACAGATGGGTGCATTCAAGGGGCTGCCTCAGAGACCACCTGACCCCCGTGGCCAAACGACGAGTGAGTAGTGGCCTCTGGGGAAAGAGCCTGACTCGGGCAGGGGACAGTGTGGGGAGAAGACTAGGTCTGCAGGAGATTTGGGGAGGCAAGGAAGCCCCTGGTCCCCCATGGGTGTCCTGGTGGAGACCACAGGCCAACACCTAACACACTGGTGGATTGGGTTCTTTGCATCCCTCCGAGCCCCCTGAAGCTTCCTTGACACGAGAGGAGGCAGAGGGTGTGGGATTGAGACAGCGGCCTCAGCTCGCCCTTCTCAGAGCCCAGTGTCTCTCTTGCATGCTTTGAGGCAGGAGACCTGGGTTTGGGGGTCTCTGTGCTTACTGGGAGGAAAGTAATCCTGAAGCCTCTGTCTTCTCTGGAATGTGGAGGGATGGAAGGGATGGACTTAAAGGGGGGGCCTTCATTCCTTCATTCCTCCTCTTTGACAAGAAGAGGGGGAGAGGAGGCAGGTGGCCTGACCCCTGGGCTCTTGAAAGAAGGGAAATACTTAGCATGCTTCCTGGGGCCTTTTTCAAGGTGACAGGCACCCCCAGAGCCTGAGCAGGCCCACCTATGGCTCCATCTCCAGCTCGCCACATCCGGGGCCACAGCAAGCGCCTCCCCAGCAGACCTACCTAAGCAAGAAGATCCCCATCCCGGATGCAAAACCGGTGGGAATGCTGGGAACTTTCCAGGTTGCAGAGATCCTCTGGGATCTCACAGATGGGGGGACTGGGCATCTCCTGTGACCATGGCAAGTCTCTTTCCATTCTGAGCAGCAGTGGCAGACAGAAGCAACTGCCCTATATCTGCTCATGTTGCCAGCCCTTAGCTGGACCACTCCAGAGTTGTCTAAAAATGAACAAGTCTCTTTCCAAATAAATCTCAGCTTTCCTGAGAGGGAGAAGGGCCTGAGGCAATTTAGGATGGGCACCTGGAAGGATTTGCTGTAAGGCAAAAATGCTTGGACCCAGGCTGCGGTCTAAAAAGAAGCAGAAGAGGCTGTAGTCTGGTGGCTAGGACCTTGTCACCTGCATTGCTAGAATCTCCAGCAGATCCCTAGGTTGACAGGCCAAGCCTGGATCAGGGTGGGGAACTACTGCACCCTCAGTGGACCCCAAAGAGGAGACCCTGTAGTCCAAGAAGGGGCAGGGGAGAGAGAAGCTGGACCAGGAGGCTTGGCCCTCACTAAGCACCATCTTGGGGCTCTGAGGACCACTAAGCCAAGCCTGTGGGAGGCAGGCAGGTGAGGTACAGGCTCACTGTGGAGGCTGCTGACCATGACCTGACTCTTCCAGAAAGCAGATCCACTAGGACTCAGCAAACCCTGCCAATTCCACCACCCCGTGCTCTCCCCTGTGCCCTGGAAGAGGTGGCGGAGCTCCGGGAACGGGCAAGGAGGACAGGGCTGGCCTGCTGTGCTGAGCTGAGGACTGGCCAAGGCCAGCTGTGGTAGCTGTACCCGGGGCCAGCTCCCTCACCACTCCTCTCACATTCTTCACTTTTACCCCCTTCATCACCCCCAGGGCACATTCAGCCTGCGGAAGCTGTGGGCATTCACAGGACCTGGCTTCCTCATGAGCATCGCTTTCCTGGACCCGGGAAACATTGAGTCAGACCTTCAAGCTGGCGCTCTGGCTAGATTCAAAGTAACTGATGGGGGCTTGTGTGAGGACCCGGGGGGAGAGGTGACCTGGGTGTCCAGGTCTTCACCAGGACACCCAGGCTAAGAGGGCAGAGACCGCAACTTGCCCTGTTTCCCCCCGGCAGCCACAAGGAGCCAGCTTCAAGTGCAAATGGGCCAGAAAAGGGTTCCCAGGGCAGCTCTGAGCATGGGGAAGGGTGGTCTTTCCACTTCGGCTCTCCCACCCTCTCTCTCCCCATGGCCTGTCCTTCATCCGAAGGTGCCACCTAGTCTGGGTCTCCCTAGGATGACCCCTCTGCTGAAGGTTTCCCCTGTCTCCTCACAGCTGCTTTGGGTACTGCTCTGGGCCACAGTGCTGGGCTTGCTCTGCCAGCGACTGGCTGCCCGGCTAGGCGTGGTGACAGGCAAGGACTTGGGCGAGGCCTGCCATCTCTACTACCCTAAGGTGAGCTTGGGGCCTGGGGCCAAGAAGGAAGCACAGATGCCAAACCCCGAGTAGCCATTTCCAGCTTCCATGATCAAAGAAACCGTGACCTCACCCAGGCACCTCAAATCCAGTTGCTAGATAGAAAGTCTGAGTCTCAGACTGAGAAGGACAACAGAGATGATAGGGTTGTTCCACAGACGGCAGTGAGCTGCGGCAGCCCCGAATGCTTATTGCTGGGCTGGGCCTGGGGACTTGGCTGCTGTCAGGGCCCAGTTAGGAAAACTGAAATCACACCGTGATCTAGTTCAAAGGAATTTCGTCCAGGTATCGAGTCACTTCAGGTGTTGAAGGGCTAGAGGAGCAAGGGCAGATGGTGCCGCCAAAGCTTAGAAAGCTGCTACATCTGTAGCTCAAGCCCAAGAGGCACCCAGCACACAGTTTTGGAAAGAAAAGTGGGCTAGGAAGGCAGGCTTGCTCCTATATAACAATTCTCAGCCCTTGGAAACGACAGCATATCCCTCCTGAGGGCAGCACACCCAGTCAACTAGTAACAGTCCTTTTTTTTTTTTTTTTTTTGGTACCGGGGATTGAACTGGGGGTCCTTGTACTTATGAGGCAGGTATGTAGCACCCTTTTTTTTTTTAATCTTACCGAGTTTATTGGTACTTTTTAGGTATACAGTACAGTTACATTCATCATTGGGATCTCGTACCTTCACACGATAGGTCTTGGTTCTCATTTTTTCCCCATTCCCCTGCCCTCCCTACCCTGCCCCACCGTCCCCTATTTACAAAGACTTTGTTTCCATTTTTTCCTTTTCTCATATTTTTTCTTGTCCCTTATTTCCTTTCCCCTACTCTTCCCACTTCCCCTAGCACCTTTTCTTTATCCATTCGTCTATTGATGGGCACTAGGCTGCTTTCCTATTTTGGATATTGGGGCTTGTGTTGCAATAACCATGGGCATGGAGGTATCGCTCTAGTCTTACTTTGCTGATTTTAATTCCTTCAAGTATATACCAAGGAGTGGTATAGCTAGGTCATAGGGTAGTTCCTTTTTCAGGTTTTGTGTGTGTGTGTGTGTGTGTGTGTGTGTGTGTGTATGTACAGGGGACCAAACCCACAGGTGCTCTGCCACTGAGCTACTTTTTTAAAAGATTTTTTTCAGAGGCTGGGAGTGGTGGCGCACTCCTGTAATCCCAGCACTCAGGAAGCTGAGGCAGGAGGATCACTGTGAGTTCAAGACCAGCCTGGGATACACAGTGAGTTCCAGATCAGTCTCAACTACGTAGTGAGACCTTGTCTCAAAAAAAAAAAAAGATTTTTTTTCAGAGTCTCCTAAAGTTGCTCAAACAGGACTTGAACTTGAACCTTCCTGTCTCAGCCTCCCAGAGCGCTGGGATTACACCATAACACTTAGCTCTATTTTTAGTTTTTTGAGAAATCTCCATACTGATTTCCACAGTGGCTGTACAAATTACAGCCCATCAGCAGTATAGAAAAGTTCCTCCTCCATATATGCACCAGCATTTATTATTTTTCATATTCTTTTTTTTCTGTTTTTTTTCCTTTAAAATTTTTTTCTTTTTCATATTATCGATGATAGTCACTCTGACTGGTGTGACATGGAATTTTAATATTGTTTTATTTGCATTTTCCTAATGGCTAAAGATGTTGAACTTTTTTAAAAAATGCTTATTTGGCCATTTCTACTTCTTTTGAGAAGTCTGTTCAATTCATTTGCCCACTTATTGATTGGAATTTGACTTTTTGGTGTTTTTTGAGTTATTTATGTATTACAGATATTAATTCTCTGTTGGAAGAGTAGCTGGCAAAGATTTTCCCTCATTCTGTAGATTGTCTCTTTATTCTTTTGTTTCCTTTGCTGTGTAAAACCTTTTTAATTTGATGTATTCCATTTATTGATCTCCATCATCAATTCTTGTGCTGTTGGAGTCCTATGAAAATAGTATTTGACTGTATCTATGGCTTAAAGTGTTTTCCCTATGTTTTCTTCTAGCAATTTCAAACTTTGGGTCTCATACTTAGGTCTTTGATCCATTTTGCACTGATTTTTGTACAGGATGAGAGACAGGGATCTGTTTCAGCCTTTTACAAGGATATCCAGTTTTTCCAGCACTGTTTGTTAAAGAGGTCGTCTTTTCTCCAATGTGTGTGTGTGTGTGTGGTGGGGTTTTTTTTGGTTTTTTTTTTTTGCTCATTTGTCAAGAATCAGATGGTTGTACTTGTGTGGATTTGCCTCTGTGTCCTCTGTTTTATTCCACTGATCACATTTTTTTGTCTTGTTTTGCCAGTACTATTACCGTTTTTGTTACTATGGCTTTGTAGTATAATTAGAAATCTAGTGTTGTAAGTCCTCCAGCCTTGCCCTTTTTGCTTCGGATTGCTTTGGCTATTCTGGATCTTCTGTGTTTCCATATGAATTCCATGATGCGTTTTTTTCAGTTCTGTAAGAAATGTCATTGGAAATTTGATGAGGATTGCACTGAATTTGTAGGTCACTATCAGTAATGTGGCCATTTTATTTAATTTTTATTTTTATTAGTACATGTTTGCAGTACATAATGATTACATACACTATGGGGAGTTGACACATGTACATAACACATCTTCATTCTTTTTTCACCTCTTTTCCTTTCTCCCCCCTCCCTCCATCTCTTGGTCACTTTAGTTTTTGCAAAAGATCTATCTCCCTGTTTCCTTTTATTTTGCTCTTTAATTTTGTTTTTTGTTTTTTTTGTGTGTGTATGTTTTTTTATTTGTTTGCTTTTTGAGACAGGGACTCACTATGTAGTTGAGACTGACCTGGAACTCACTGCAGCCCAGGCTGGTCTCAAACTCACAGCAATACTCCTGCCTCAGCCTCCCGAGTGCTGGGATCATAGGTGTGTGCCACCACGCCCAGCTTGCTGTTTAATTTGTTTATTATGAGTTTCTCATATAAGAGAAACCATGCAATATTTAACCTTATGTGTCTTTATTGCACTTAACATTATAGTCTCCAGGTGCATCCATTTTCTCTGCAAATGATGCATTTACCCTTTTTTATAGCAGAGTAGTGCACTGTATATAAATACCACCTTTTCTTTATCCATTCATTGTCGATGGACATAAGCTACTTCCAAGATTTAGTTATCATGAGGTGTGCTGCTATGAAGATGAGCATGCATGAATAACTCTAATATGATCTTTTGTAAAGATAGCCAGAAGGGCAACAGCTGGAGCAAATGGAATTTCTAGTTTTACTTTTTTGGGGGGGTACCGGGGATTAAACTCCGGTCCTTGCATTTGTGAGGCAGGCAGTAGAACCACTGAGCCAAATCCCTGACCCTCTAGTTTTACTTTTTTGAGGCATCTCCATACTGATGTGCATAGTGGTTTACTAGTTTACATCTCTGTCAGCAATGTGGAAGATTTCTTTGTCCCTCACAATCTCACTAGCATTTGTAACTTTATTTTATTTTTGGCTTTTGGGGATAGGGACTTGTTATGTAGCTCAGGCTGTCTTCAAACTTGTGGCAACTCCCCTGCTTCAGCCTTCTGAGTGCTGAGATTACAGGAATGCATTACCACACCCAACTTATTATTTGATTTTTTGATGATAGCCATTCCTTGTGATGGAATCTCAATGGTGTTTTAATTTGCATTTCTCTAAAAGCCAGGGATGTTGAAGACTTTTTCATGTATTTATTGGCCATTTGTATTTCTTTTTTTAAAAATTGAGTTTATTGGTACATTTTAGGGATACAGTACAGTTACATTCATTGTTGGGATCTTGTACCTCTACATGACAGGTCTTGGTTCTCATTTTTTCCCCTTGTCCCTGCCCTCCCTTCACCCCCTCCTCCTCTCCCCATTTACAAACACTTTATTTCCATCTTTTCATTTTCTCACTTTTTCTTTTCCCTTATTACCCTTCCCCTACCCATCCCACCTTCCCTACACCTTTAGCCCTTTTCTTATACATATTAATACACTCCTAAGTGAAATAAATAAGTCACACATGTGTATTTCTTCTTTTGAGACATATCTATTCATTTCAGTTGCCCTGATTATCTCTTTTATTGGGGGGTCATCTGATTTTTTTAGGGTTTTTTTTTTTGTTTGCCATAATAAAGCCTTATTCTTTAATTTCATTTATGTTTTTCTTTTTCTTTTATTTATGTTTCTCACTATGTAGTTCAGGCTTTGAACTCACTACAGAGCCTGGGCTGGCCTCAAGCTCACAGTGATCCTCCTGCCTCAGGCTCCCGAGTTCAGTTCTTTATATATTCTAGATATTAGTCCTCTGTCTGAGGAATAGCTAGCAAAATATTTTTCTCATTCTGTAGGTTGTCTTTTCACTCAGTTTGTTGTTTAATATGGGTATCTTAACAATATTTATGGTCATAGGAGGTCTTTCCATATTCTAGTGTCTTCAATTTCTTTCCTCAGTATTCTCTATTTTTCAATGTACAGGTCTTTCACCTTCTTGGTTAGGCTGGTCTTTAGGTGTTTTTATTTTATTTTGAAATGATTGTGAATGAAATTGTTTTCTTGATTTCCTTCTCAACTTGCTCATTATTGGTGTATAGAAAAGCTTTTATTTTGTTTTGTTTTGTTTTGTGTTTTTGAGACAGGGTCTCACTATGTAGTTGAGACTGACCTGGAACTCACTATGGAGCCCAGGCTGGTCTCGAACTCACAGCGATCCTCCTGCCTCAGCCTCCCAAGTGCTGGGATTACAAGCATGTGCCACCATGCCAGGCTGGCTATTGATTTTTTAATGATTTTGTACCTTGACAACAACTTACTGAATGAAGGAACATGTCCTCCTTTAGGTGCCCCGAATCTTCCTCTGGCTGACCATCGAGCTGGCCATTGTGGGCTCAGACATGCAGGAGGTCATTGGCACAGCTATCGCACTCAATCTGCTCTCCGCTGGACGGTACCACTCCAGGGCTCACATGCCTTTCAGTCCAAAGGTGTAGGGAGCTGCCGCTTCTTCCCCAGGCCGTATCCCTCCCGAGTCCATTTTATCCCGAGGTCCCACTGACATAGATAAGGCTGAGGCTGAATTTGCAAGGATGTAAAGTGTCTCCTCTAAAGTCACATAGATGTGAGCCATACAGCTTGAACCCTGCTGTGCCTGGTCCCTAACCTGGCTTTGCCCTTCCTGGGTTCTCTGTACCATTTCCCATACACTCCACCCCCCTGGCCCTACATCCAGGCCTTGGTTCCTGCTTGAAGGAGCCTGGATTCCCATCCCTGAGGTTGGGAGTCCTAGACCAGGTGGGCTGACCTAGGCCAATGTGGTTTCAGAATTCCGCTCTGGGGTGGCGTCCTAATCACCATCGTGGACACCTTTTTCTTCCTCTTTCTGGATAACTATGGTGAGCGACTTGCGCGGTACAGGACCAGAGGGGCCTGATGTGGGCGGAGCCTGAGGACCAGCTCACCCGGAAGGGGCGTGGCTCTGCCACTGAGGGGTCGGGCTAGCTGAGAAGCTTGCTTTGCTTGGGCTTCGGTTTCTTCACCTATTTATTATCTGGCGAAAAGAATAGCACGGACGTCATAGGGCAGTGAGGTAATAGTGCAGGTTAGCCCTTGGCACAGTCCCTGCAGCAAAGTGCTCAGAATATTAGCCATTATAATTGTGTGTGTTACAGGGTTTGTTTGTTCTGCCCCTTTGCCATGCTCCTAGGGTTGCGGAAACTGGAAGGATTTTTTGGACTCCTTATTACCATTATGGCCTTGACCTTCGGCTATGAGGTGGGGAGTCCTACCTGCACCCCGCCCTCCTTCTCTCCCATCCTCCAGCTTAGCCCCAGGGGCTGGGGGAACAGCCCCTACCCAGTCCCCTGGCTCCCGGAATTCTGTGAGCATCCAGGACGGGTGTCGGGGGGGGGGGCTGACCAGGCTCTCCCCACAGTATGTGGTGGCGCGTCCTGAGCAAGGGGCGCTTCTCCGGAGTCTGTTCCTGCCCTCCTGCCAGGGCTGCGGCCAGCCGGAGCTGCTGCAGGCCGTGGGCATCGTTGGCGCCAACATCATGCCTCACAACTTCTACCTGCACTCGGCCTTGGTCAAGGTGAGCAGAGAGAGGGGAGGGAGAGACCAGACACCCGCTTCCTAGATCAGGCTGGCTCCTTCCTTCAGGGTTTGAGGTGGGAGCTGAATCATTGTCTATTTGTTAACCTATAATAATAAAGTTTGTCTGGTGTGATGTCACACACCTGTAATCCCAGCACTTGGGAGGCTGAGTCAGGAGGACGGGAGGCTCCAGCCCAGTCTGGATAACTAGTGACTTAGTGGGACACTGCTGCAAAATGAAAAATAAAGAAGGCCTGGGGATATAGCTCGGTGTGAAGGTTCTGGGTTCAACTCCCAGTGCCAATAAAATACATAAATAGGAGTTGAGGTTTGAAGGGAGCATGGGTAGAAGTGTGAGGGTGGGGACGCTGAGGTGATCCTGAGGGACTCAGGCCTTTACCTTGCCTTTGGCTTTCATAGTCTCGGGAGGTAGACCGAGCCCGCCGGGCAGACATCCGGGAAGCCAACATGTACTTCCTGATTGAGGCCACCATCGCCCTGTCTGTCTCCTTTGTCATCAACCTCTTCGTTATGGCCGTCTTCGGGCAGGCCTTCTACCAGCAAAGCAACCTGGATGCGGTGAGACCCCTTTTCCCGGGCAGACCCAGCTCCATACACGAGGCAGTGGAGCTTTACCTGGGATCCCAGGCTACATGACTGCCTCCTTCTAAGTCTCTGCCCCAGGCTACAGGCCTGATCCTGTCTCCTGATAATCCCACTGTCAGAAGAGAAGCAACATTGGCTGAGCAAATAATTACTGAGCATTTGAGAGAGACTGGGCGGCTCCTGGACTGTGGGGCAGAGCAGTCAGTGATGTGCCCCATGTAGATTGCATAGAGAAGAGGCAAAGAGACAGGAGAGAAACCAGTGCTACACAGGACCACAGAGAAATGGAGCTGTCGTGAAGCATAACTGGCAGCTGGGAGCGGGGTGGCCAGGAAAGCCTTCTAGTTGGAAGTGACACTTTTGTAGTGACTGAGCAGGTGCTGGCAGCTCTTCCTGGCTCTTTGGGATTTGGATCTGTGTCTGTGGTTCGGAGTGGAGCCATTACAACTGCCAGCCACTGTTGGGTGCTTACTTAACGCTGAGCATTGTGGGGGAGGCGTGGACGGGCCTCTTGGGACAACTGGCCTTGCTGTGTGATCTGGGATGGTGGCTCATGTCCCTCCCTGGGTCTCATCCGGTCTTTGCCACAAGGAGAGAGTACTAAATAGTGATTGAGAGCCCTGCCAGGCATCTGAATTGCTTCTCGGTGGCAATTCCAGTTCTTACGAACCCAAGAGAGGCTGGAAACCGACCCCCGCGTGAATTCTTCCCAGTTTTAAACGTTGGCAAGAAATTCTCATTAAAGACAAAAAAACTCCAAAAACTTGAGATGCAGTGGGGCACTCCTGTAAACCCAGCACTCTGGGAAGTTGAGGCAGGAAGATGGCAGGTTCAAGCCTAGCCTGGGCAATTTAGGGAGACCCTGTCTCAATATAAACATAAATAAATAGGGTTGGGGATGTAGCTCAGTGAGAAGGCCTTGGGTTCAATCTCTAGTTCAGAAAAAGAACGGTAGAAAGGAAGGAAGGAAGGAAAGAAAAAAATGCTAGTCAAACGCGGATGAGGGCGGATTCAGTCTGGGCCACCGGTTTTGACCCCCATCAAGACCAGGGGAGCTGCTTTTCCAAGACTGAGTGTGTGCTTCCAATCTCCCTGCTGCTGGCCTGCAGTTCAACGTTTGTGCCAACAGCAGCCTCCACGACTACGCCAAGATCTTCCCCAGGAACAACCACACAGTGTCTGTAGACATTTACCAAGGAGTAAGCTCTCGGGTTGTGCGGACGCGGAGGGTGGAGTCCGGCCCGGCTCTCGCCACGCCCACATCGGGGCGGAGCCTCATGGGCGGGTTCACATTCTGACCACACCCCTCCCCACAGGGCGTGATCCTGGGATGTCTCTTTGGCCCTGCAGCCCTCTACATCTGGGCTGTGGGTCTCCTGGCTGCAGGGCAGAGCTCCACTATGACGGGCACCTACGCGGGGCAGTTCGTGATGGAGGTGGGCTGCGGGGCGGGGGGCGGGTGCTGTGGTCCAAGGAAGACGGGTACATTTCTAGGGCTCGGACACTGGGCCTTAAAGGCAGCCCAGAGCGCCGCGCTAGAAAATTGAGAGGTGGGACGGGCAGCTTGGGGAAGCCGCAGGTACAGGACTACCAGGAACCTGTTCCCAAAAGCCTGTTCAGTCCTTCCCCCATTCCTTTAACACGTGCTCTATCCACTGATAACGCACCAAGCAGCCCCCATTTTAGAGATGGGAAACCAGTGTCCTCCAGGCGGGAGGTGGGCTGAGAGAGACAGAGGGTCCCTCTTCAGGAGCTCCCAGGCTGCCCTCATCAAGGTGCTCTCCTCCACCCAGGGCTTCCTGAAGCTGCGGTGGTCTCGCTTCGCCCGGGTCCTCCTCACCCGCTCCTGCGCCATCCTGCCCACCGTGCTGGTGGCTGTCTTCAGGGACCTCAGGGACCTATCGGACCTAAACGATCTGCTCAACGTGCTGCAGAGCCTGCTGGTGAGGCCGGCCGGGGGTTTAAATAGAAACATAGCAACCCCTGTATCCTAAAGCCACTTGGCCTTGAGGCTCACGGGACCCCATAGCCACAGGGGTAGGAGTCGCTGTGATTCCAGTTTTACAGATGGGAAAACTACGCACCAAATTAGTTAATCCCTGGCGGAGCTAAGATTCACACCCGGGCAGCCCCCACATTCTGCTCCTGTGGTGAAAGGCAGAGGAGCAGGCAGGTGGGGAGAGGCTGCCAGGCAGAGGCTGTGGCCCCATGGCTGTTCCTCCCCCTGCTGGAGGAGGTGTCAGTCCCTCAGCCTCAGCACTGGGGGACTCTCTGCAGCTTCCCTTTGCTGTGCTGCCCATCCTGACATTCACCAGCATGCCGGCTATCATGCAGGAATTTGCCAATGGCCGGTGAGTACTCAGCAACCCAGAGGTTGGGACTGCTATTATCCCCATTATCCGAATGAAGCAACTGAGGCTCAGAAAGGCGAAAGAGTTTGCTGAGGAACTGGGCATAGTGTTGCATGACTGTAATTCCTGCATTCTAGGAGGCTGACAAGTTCCAGCCCAGTTTGGACAATTTAGCAATTTAGTGAGAGCTTATCTCAAAAACAAAAGTAAACTAAAGGGCGGGGCTGGGAAATGTAACTCAGGGTGAAGGCCCCAGGTTCAGTCTTCCATGTCAAAAAAATAAATAAAAGAACTAGCCCAAGGCCACCCAGCTAACTGGCAAGTGGGGGGTGGGGTGGCAGGACGAAAATCTAGGGTGGAGACTTTCCAGAGCCTGCACTCACTCTACCTCACCCGTTGTCAATTCCTGCCACTGTGGAACCTGGAGGGCCAGGGGAAAGGAGTGGGCAAGGAGTCTCTGCTTCTAGCCCCACAACCCACAGAAGAGGGCTGTGTGTATCCCGTCCCCAGCTCCAGGCCAGCTGGCCACAGGAGGAGGAGTGGGGAAGGTGATGCCTGTGGTTTGTCTGCATCTGCCCATTCACCGCCCTCCTGTCACCCAGGCTAAGCAAGGTGGTCACCTCCTGCATCATGGCCCTGATCTGTGCCATCAACCTCTTCTTGGTGGTCAGCTACCTGACCAGACTCTCCCACCCTGCCTACTTTGGTCTCGTAGCTGTACTGGCCGCAGCCTACCTGGCTCTCACTGCCTACTTGGTACTGTACAGCCAGGGGAGCCTTGGGGGTGGGGGAGGGGAGAACGTGCCACCTGGGGGGAGGGGAACCCAGCCCCTTCTGCTCTCATGGTCGCCCCTCCCCCAGGCCTGGACCTGCTGCATCGCACTCGGAGCGACCATTCTGACCCATAGCTCCCACCAGCACTTCCTGTATGGGCTCCATGAAGAAAAGCAGAAGGATGAGGAGAGCTCTGGATGAGCCCCGACGCAGGGTCTGGCTAAGAGGTGGCCAGAAGGGAGCAGACTGGCTTGCCGGACACCCACAGTTGCAGCCAAACACTTTTGGAGGCTGGCCCAGTGGGGTCCTTGAGGACTTGCTTTTTTTAGTTTAGATAAATGCTTAACCTCTGTGTCTGTGTCATCTGTAAAACGGGGATAACCACCACTTTGACATGAATGTAAAGCACTTTAACACAGTTCTCAGTTCTCAGCACTTGTGGCTTTTTATTTTTATTTTTTTTTATTTTTTTGTACCGGGGATTGAACTCGGGTCCTTGTGTTTGCAAGGCAGGCCACCACCGCTGAGCTAAATCCCCGACCTATGGCTTTAAAAAAAAAATCATTTAAAAATATTTATTGACAGAGGGTGTGCAGGCCTGTATTCAGAGCTACAAAATGCCAAGACAGGAGGATCACAAGTTCGAGCCCACTCTGGGCAACTTAGAAACTTAGCGAGACCCTATTTTTAAAAAGTTAAAAGGGCTGGGTATACAGCTGAGTGCCAAAGTTCAAGCTTCAATCTGCAATACAAAAAAAAAAAAAAAAAAAAAAAAAGGAAAAAAAATACTGAGCACTGAGTGTGATCCAATAGAGACACATGGGGAGGGGCTGGAAGTGACACAGTCTCCAAACTGGCACGTAAAATAGATCCTTACAAATACTAAACAAACACCAGCTTCCTTTTCTTCCAAAGAGGTACGAACACAAACCCGGAAGGCTCTAAAGCTCTGAGAGCCCCCAAATGTTTGGTTGGTTCGGGCTTCCGCTGCTTTAGCTGTACCTGCAACCCATTTCCCGGCTGTAAAATGAGTTCTTTCTCAGACGCCAAGTCTTAAGGAACCCGAGTCCGTGCCTCCCAGGTCCAGTGACCTTGCTATCTTCCCAGGGGCCCGGACAGACAAGACTCCGACGCTGCGTGGTTAAAGTTCCGTCCCTGCTGATTTCTGGCTCCCCCTAGGGGCAGGGACGGTCCCGAGCTCTCGCGCTCTCCTTGGGCGTCACCCTTGGGGCCCAGGAGAACGACACGGTTGGCAAGAAACGGAATCTTGCGCCGGGGGCTGCAGAATCTTCTCCAGCAAGGAGGTGGAGAATAGCTGTGTGGGCCAGGGAACCCATTCTTCCACCAGGAGCGGCCTGGCACCCCTTTCGCCCCGTGCAGAGGCTGTACTTTACAGACGGTCCCTAGGCTGTTTCTAGGCTCCCCTAAGTCCCACCTACTAGCTCCTAGGTCCTTCGGACTCCAGCCTACGAGCCGCTGGGAGCCACAACGGCGTAGGGCGTGGGGGCGCCAAGCTTTTCCCAAGAGTTAAGCCTGGAGCAGGTGGGGTGCCTGCCTGCACCCACGATTTTGCGGGGACCCAGCAGGGTGGGCGGCCCGGCTCCGCGCTCAGGTTGGCTTGTTTATGAGAAGAATTTTTTCTTTCTTAAAAGGGCAACTGTGAGAGTGGGGCCCACAAGGAAAGACGGGATGGGACAGGTCTGGTGCAACCTCGGCAGCTGCCAGAAAGGGCGCGGAGGGAGAGGGCCGCCCACCGCTTGCTCCGGGCTCGCCTCTGGAGAGAGGACTGGATCTACGAAGCCGAAGACCGGGGCGGTAGTGAAGAAGGGCATCGCCTAGATCCTTCTCCAGCTGCGAAATACGTGTCCTGGCTGTAACCCCCCCCCCCCCAGATCAATTCACTTGGTATCAACTGGGTGCCAGTTCTGCGCCCGGGCCCGTGCTTGAGGCGGGGAGGAGGCAGAGTCCCAAATTAAAGATGTGAGCTGTCAAGGAGTTCACACCCCAGGGGACAAGTTCACTGAACAGCAGGATGAGGATAAGGCGGGAGGAGGGGACCCATGCACAGGGTTTTGAGAGAAGGAAGAACAGTCCCACCATAGTGAGTGTAGCAGAGCAGGGTCCGGTGTGCACTGTGCAGGATACGGAACCTTCTGAGGAGAGTCCAGAGGCGCTGAGGGCTGCTCACAGGAACAGTGAGCCTAGGACTGGAATGGGGCCAGGGGAGATAATGAGGCTCAGCTAAGAAGTTGGCGTGGGCCTGGGCCAGGGGTCAGCCACCAGCGCAAGACAAAGTCATGTGCCACGGAGAGCCTTGCTTGGGGCTGCCCTCACCTCCAGAGTAGTCGTGGTTCCCGCAGCCCCCAGACTCACGATGAATAAGGCTGCCCAAAAGTTCCCTTCCCCCTTCTCCATCAGGCCCTGGGGTACGGGAAGCCTACTGAGGATGCCAGGCCTGCCCTCACTGTGCTACTCCCTTCATCCTGCTTTTCCAGCCCCACGGCACGCACGTGAGCAGGTGGGCGCTGGTAGAGAAGACACTTGGCATTGTTGACAGACAGAATCCTGCTGAGTCCCCTGCCCTCCAGGGCCTTGAAGCACCCGCGACAAATGATAAAACAGATACAAAATAATAGGGGGACACCGGCTGGTGTCCAAAGAACTCCCGTCACACTGCCAGCCGGCTGGTGTCCAAAGAACTCCCGTCACACTACCAGCCGGCGTGGGCAGAGCTAAAAGGCTCCGGGCCAAAGGCGCACCCCGCTGATCGCAGGGGCAACAGGGATGGGGGCGCTGCCCTGCAGCCCACTAGGTTCCAACCCTTGCCACCGAGAAGCAGGGAGAGGGAGGCGACTACACCGCCCCAGTGGGCCAAGGGCAAAGCCAGGGAGTGCTCTTAGACCCTGACCCCACACTTCCTTTTGGGGTCCGTGTGGGTCGGACCCAGATGGGCGCTGGCACGGGGAGGGCAAGGCCTCGTCCCGCCTGGCCTTGCCTGGAGGGCTGGGTTTATCGCTTCTCTTCTGGGAGTTTGGTTTCCTTTGCTGTCACATCGAATACGAAGGGAGTCGCTCTAAAGTTTAACAGATTAAAGGAGCTGCCAGCTCAAGACCTGGTGACACGTGGGCGAGGAAGCTGAGGAAGCGCAAGGGTGGCGGCCCTGCAGATGCCCCAGGCGCTGGAGGAAACTGGGGATGCGCTGCGCCCCCTCCCCGCCCCAGCTCTGGCCTCCCTCGGCTCCCCCGGCAGGGCAGGCTGACGAGC
>NW_022900928.1:118258141-118258970 GCF_012274545.1 Fukomys damarensis
CCGCCGCGCGCCTGCAAGGTGTCCCCACAGCCCCGCCTGGAACCTGTAACAGAGTCCCTAAACAGTTGGCACTGGTTCTGCTGGACACTCGGAACCAGTACCCTCTAATAAGGCCTAAGTGGTCGGCGTGCAGGCCAGGCCAGTGAGGTCTCTGGACGTTATTAGAGGAGAGAACGGTGTACGCGAAAGCCTTTGGCGGGGGAGACGCCCACTTCTCGGCGCGCAAACACGGGTGGCGTGGGCGCTGGAGGTAGTGAGAGTTGGAATTTTCACACCTTATAGACCGGGATCACCCAACTCAGAGACTGCAGTGGCTGGGGTCACAGGTACAGAACGTACTTTTGTGGATTCCCATAGTAATGTGGAGGTACCAGTAGTACTAGAACCTTCAATCACCCACGACATCCCCGTGAGGAGGCTCCTGCCAGCATCAGACAGAAAACTCATTTTACAAATAAATTAGCGCTATCCCATTTCCCAGATGAAAAAACCGCTAAGTGACTAGTGCCGGGACCTCGGAATCAGCAGAGCCCGAGCCGCGCTGCCTAGAGGCGCTCCCAGGTGAGGGCGCTCACGGCGGCTCGGTGTCCAGAAAGGTGGGTCGGGTGCCGACCCTGCCAAGCAGCGGTAGAGGCTTCGGGCAGCCGGCGGACCCGGCGGACTGCAGGAAAGGAAG
Source organism: Fukomys damarensis (assembly GCF_012274545.1). Taxonomy (NCBI): domain Eukaryota; kingdom Metazoa; phylum Chordata; class Mammalia; order Rodentia; family Bathyergidae; genus Fukomys; species Fukomys damarensis. The sequence continues at coordinate 118,258,818 of NW_022900928.1, forward strand.
AGACGCCCCCTGGATCTCTGCTGGAACCCAGTCCGGACCGCCTCCCCGCCCGCGGAGCTGAGCCGGCCCCAGAAGTGATGAAAGCCTCGGCCGAGTCCAGGTCACGCCGAAGCCATTGCCCTTTTAAGGGGGAGCCTTGAAACGGCGCCCGGG
>NW_022900928.1:118264157-118264986 GCF_012274545.1 Fukomys damarensis
GGGGAGGAGGAGGGGACCGGAATTTGTCCCTACGCTGCAGCCGCTGCCACCGCCCCGGGCGCCCGCCAGGGCTGGGTCGGAGCTCCTGGCCCGAGAGGCGGTGAAGGCAGAGTTTGAACTCTAGGAGTCTCCGAGACGTGGGGCGGGGCCTAGCGCCTCTAGTGCACTCTTGTCTGACCCCGGATGGGAAACTGAGGTTGGGATAGGGAGGGGACCTCTGCTGGGGGTCTTGGTCCGGCGGTTCCCGGGCGTCGCCCCCTCCCCCCAGGTTGGCGCCAAAGGGGCTGCGGGGTGGGGGGGCAAGGTAGCGGCCTTCAGGCCACCCGCTGAGACTCCGCCCCTCTGCTTTGGTCAGGTCGGGTCTGGGGAGGGGGCGCAGAGGTGACAGCCAGCCGGAAAGGCTCGGAGGATCTCCTGCCAACACGCAGCCACGTTCCCACAAACTTCCGTGTCATGCGTGGAAGTGCCGAGCACCTCCGAGGCCCAGAGAGGGGCCGGCACTCTGACCAGTTCCTGAGCGCCCTCCGGGACAGCTTTGTGCCCGTTGGTGACGCTACCCCGGGGCTGCAGGCCGTGCACCCAAGCTCCAACCCGGGAAGCCCTACTGAGGCCGTGCCCCGGGCCGGGATGCCAGGGTGAGGGGAGGGTCCCTCCTCTGCGGGGATCCCTCCTCTGCCTCGTGTGGCTCTCGGGGCCTAGAAGTCCTCGCCACTCTACCCACTTCCCGCCTAGGCCTAGCTCGGCCTGGGCCGGGGCTGGGGCCCGGGCGGTGGAGGGTGGGTCTGTCAATCAGCCGCCGCCTTGCTGCAGGTCCTAGGTCTGGCGGGGC
>NW_022900928.1:118265307-118270058 GCF_012274545.1 Fukomys damarensis
CTCCTAGGGACTGCACCCCCTACCTCTAAGGACTTTGAACCCACGGGATGGACAGGATGGAGGGAGAGTGGGAGTGGGCTTTGGGGCCTCAGGCACTGGGCCTCCTGAGCAGACGCTGCCCAGGTAAGGTGGGCAGGTGATAGAGGCTGTGAGAGAGAAGCACCTCGTTCCCTTCGTCACCCCCCCCCACACGGGTGTCTTTGTGGTCACACTGGACTCCTGGGGAGGTGGAGCAATGACTGGCGGGGGTCCTGGCAGGCGCGTTTCAGGGAGGGTCAGAGTCACCTTAAAGTCCGTGCTAAGGAAGGGGGCGTGGCTAGACCAGCTCCAGGGTTTGCACTTGGGCTCTGCAGCCTAGTGTGTCCACGTCCCCATCCTGCTTCAGGTGACCAGAAGTCAGCCGCTTCCCAAAAGCCGCGTAGCCGGGGCATCCTCCACTCGCTCTTCTGCTGCGTGTGCCGTGAAGATGGGGAGGCCTTGCCCTCCCACAGCGGGGCACCCCTGCTGGTGGAGGAGAACGGTGCCATTCCCAAGGTTTGTAGGAGCCAGGTGGGAGGAGCAGGGGACTTGGGATGGGCTAGGAGGGAGCTCAGGGAACGGCTGCTGGTGGAGGTTGTGTGGCCCCACACCATTCAGCACCCTGGGGGGGTCAGAGAAGGGGGAGCCCTACTCCCAAGCCCTGCTCCTTCCCCCAGGCCCTAGGGCCCAGCTCTGTCTGCCTTAAGACTGCTGCCCACTAAAACAACTCTGAACGGCCCTTCAAAGATGAATGATTTGGGGCCTAGAGAGTTGGCAGGGCCAAAGCTGGGAAGGGGGTGGGATGGCCCGCTGTCCCCTCGTGTCCTCAGGCCACCAGGGGAGGGAAGGCCCTGTGGGAGGTGCCCCCACCCAGCCCTGCCCCTTCCCACCGCAGAGCCCAGTGCAGTACCTGCTCCCAGAGGCCAAAGCCCAGGACTCAGACAAGATCTGTGTGGTCATCGACCTGGACGAGACCCTGGTGCACAGCTCCTTCAAGGTGGGTCCTGCCCAGGAGCTCTTGGCCCTGAGCCCAGGAGGGGCCTGCTCTGGCCAGGTGGGGAGGTCTCTGCTGGCTCCTGGGGCTCCCCACCCTAGCTCCAGCAGTTCTTTCCCCCTCCCCGCAGCCAGTGAACAATGCCGACTTCATCATCCCAGTGGAGATCGATGGGGTGGTCCACCAGGTGAGGGGTAGGGAAGGAGGTGGTGGGCTTGGCATCTGCTCCCAGACCCCATACTCCTCCCACCAATCTGGAGAGAGCCCCAGATGGGACTTTGATAGACGTGGAATGGTGGCAGCCCAGAGAAGGTGTGAGATTTGCTTGAGGTCACACAGAACCTCCGGGACTTGGCCGACTCCAGGATTCTGGCCTGGCCTCGCTGTGCCCTCTCGCCCTGCACACCCTTGCCCGGGACCCAGTTCAAGTAATTCAGGATAGGTTGTATGCTGTCCAACCTGTTCTCTATTACTTGGCTCGGGGGCCGGCGCCCTGCAGCTTTGGGGTGAGGGGGCTGTCCCCGGGGTCCTCCTTTTTTTGAGGCCATGATTGGGGAAGAGACTGGGGATTTAATGACTCCCCAGGTGGGATCTGGTGGTGGGCTTGAAGCTTGTCTTGATCCTCTGGTACACTGGGTGGTTGGGGCAGCCGGCCAGGGGACACCACAGGCCCTGGCTCCTCTACCTCCTCCACCATTCCCTCCCAGCCCTCTGCTGCCCCCTCCCCAGCCTGCGGGCCACAGCCCCTCACTGGCCCACCCCCCAGGTCTATGTGCTGAAGCGACCCCATGTGGATGAGTTCCTGCAGCGAATGGGTGAGCTCTTCGAGTGCGTGCTGTTCACCGCCAGCCTGGCCAAGGTGAGCTCCCACTAGGGATGTGGGGTAACCTTGCCCTCCCATCTGCCTCCAGCATGCAGCCAGATGGAGCCCTGGGCCACTCCCAGCCCCTGGATGACCCACCTCCCACCCCCAGTATGCAGACCCAGTAGCTGACCTGCTGGACAAGTGGGGGGCCTTCCGGGCCCGGCTGTTCCGAGAATCATGTGTCTTCCACCGGGGGAACTACGTAAAGGACCTGAGCCGCCTGGGCCGAGACCTTCGGCGGGTGCTCATCCTGGACAACTCGCCAGCCTCCTATGTCTTCCACCCAGACAATGCCGTGAGTGCTCAAAGACCACACAGGGCTGGAACCAAGGGACAAGATCTCCTCTAGATTGCCTTGGCCTCCACAACCCCAGATATAGATATAGTGGTGTCTAGAGGCTATGCCTTTCCGTGGCTGTCACCCACACACACCACTGCTGCTGCCTGGTACTTGGCTAATTGGTCCATTCTACCTGTGTGTGGACGGTGCCTGCCTCCAGGCAGTAGGACAGTTCAGCTTTTCAAAGTGCCAGTTGCCACGTATTAATGGGCCAGGGAAGGAATGTAGTGAGTCCTGATTGGGACTTTTAACAAAATGAAACAGAGTAACAAACAATCTGAGTACTTAGCACAGTAAGTTTAAGTGTTGCTCTGTGAAACTTTTGCTATATATGTGCAGTGCGAGTTGCTGTCCAACTGAGAGCTGTGGGAAAGGGGTTCCTGGGAGCTGGGCAGCCTGAGTAGTGGATGCTAAGGGCTGGCCTGGGCATTCAGCATCCTGGCCTGCCTGCACCTTCGCCTTCCTCTTCCCATCTCCCCAGGTACCGGTGGCCTCGTGGTTTGATAACATGAGTGACACTGAACTCCACGACCTACTACCCTTCTTTGAGCAACTCAGCCGAGTGGATGACGTGTACTCAGTGCTCAGGCAGCCTCGGCCTGGGAGCTAGTGAGGCGCAGCGGGGCCAGGACTGCCCTTGGCAGAAGCCTGCACCTCCCGCCATGCAGACTCTGGGCACTTGCCTGTACTCTTCGTTAAGAAAACCTGCGGGCTGCAGCATGTTCACTGCCCTGGGGAAGCAGGCATCGCCCTACCAGCCCCCACTGGGCTGCACCAAGGATGATGAGCCCCTGGGCCCGCGTCAGTGCCTTCAAACCTCCTCTCCCCTTTTCAGGGAGCCTGGAGGCCATGCCTGCTGCTCCCCCTTTCTGTCTCCTTCATGCTGCCATATTTCTCTGCTGCCAAATCGGGCCCCTTAGCCCCTGTTCTGCTTTGGGGGTGGAGGCAGGGTTTCTGGCCCCCAGCCTGGGAACAGTGGACTCCAAGTGCCTTTTATAGACCCCCCCTCTTCCCTGTCAGCTTTCCCAGGGACAAGGACACATACATCATCCTACCAGCTCCTGCCTGGAACAGCCTGCTGGTGGCTGCTAGGTGTCTTCCTGCCTTGGGACCGATAGAGCAAGCAGCAGTTTCTGCCCCGGGGGTTGGGAGAGATATCTGTGACCATCTGTGAAGGGAGCAACCATCCTTCCTTCAGGATCCCACAGCCCCACCTCTCCAAAGCTGGACCCCTACTTCTGCCTTAACCACCCAAGGCCCTGTGACTTGGTTCCTCGGGCTCTGAGTACGGGGGGCATAGGCAGGACCCCCTTGTGGTGCCATATAAATATGTATATGTGTATATAGATTTTTAAGGGAAGGAGAGAGGGAAGGGTCAGGATAGAGACACCCTTCCCTTGCCCCCTTCCTGGGCCCAGAAATTGGGGTGGGGGAGGGAAAGGATTTTTACATTTTTTTAAACTGCTATTTTCTGAATTGAACAAGCTGGGCCAGGGGGCTGAGGTTCTGTCCTGTCCCTCACAGCCCCTTTGCTCTGTTCATTCAAAAATACTCTGAGCACCTTCTATGCCCAGCAATGTGCTAGGTCCACCAGCTGAGTGGGGGGGTCTCCACCTCCTAATTGGTGCCCCTCCCCATTCACTCAACTTCACAGGTGCCTTCTGGGTGTCTGCAGGAGGTGGGACCTTCTTGGGTTTCGGGGGGTCTCCAGGAAACCTGGCCAAGCTGTCCCCCTCCCCTGTGCCAACCCACCCCCTGCAGCCTCCTCTGATCCTCTGCTGGCTGGGGGCTTCCTGCTCCCAGTCCTGCCTTCCAACTCTGACTTCTATTTCTGAACCCCTGCCCCACACTAGTGGAGTCTGGAGGTCAAGGCCTTGGGTTCTTCCCAGGGTCTAAGTTAAGGGGACCCACAAACCAGTGCCAAGGGAGTTGGGGGAGGGAGGCTATGGTTGACCTGAGTCAAGGGTGACCATCCTGTTTAAGTGCCTTCTCTGACAGCCTCACAGTGTGATAACTAAAGAGAAAGCCAGGCCCCATCATGCCTCTGTGGTTTTTGGTCTGTGGCGGATGACCCTGCTTCAGCAAACCCTCGGTGGGGGCAAGAGGTGGGAAGAGGCTGCCCAGGCCCTGCGGCAAGGATGGAGAGCACCCAGCCTTGGCTGGGACTTGTGCACCTCAGGTTGTGCAGGGGGTTATTGTGCCTCTGAGCTTAGATGATTTATTTGTTCAGTAAAATGGAGATAGACCCTCAGCACGCTGATGAAGTCCCTGACACTGAAGACGGAATTTAGCGATAAAGCAAAACTGAAACGCCCGGAGGGCGTGGGGCTGACGAAGTCCGGGAGGCCCGCTTCGGGTCTCCAGGCCGATGGGTTGGCCTGCGGGGTCTTTGGCCTCCTGGGGCTCTGTGTGCTGTGTACTGAAGCTGCAACCTCAGGCCCCTGGATAGCCAGGCAGACTGCGTGGGGCTGGCGCCAACTCCCGGCGGCCGCCCACTTCCTGCCCCGCCTCACGGTCCGGCGGCGCTTCCTCTG
>NW_022900928.1:118270657-118316286 GCF_012274545.1 Fukomys damarensis
CCCCCGTGGGGGGGGGGGGGGGGGGGGGGGTCCATCGCACGTGTCGGTCCCTGTTCCCCTAGCCCCGCACCTGGCTGTCACTTTACCTGGCTAATGTAGCCCCAGGCTTGCCCCCTGGAGCTTCAGCTGTTGAGTGCCCGGATTCTGTGTGCCGAAATTGCACTGTGGGTGAAGCCTCCCCTTCTCCCACACCCCGCCCCGCTCCTGCTCTTTTTACCCAGTAGGGAAGAGCCAGAAATCACCCACCTGAGAAGAGAAGCTTGCAGTCCCCTGGCCTCAGCTCTGGTCTGGCTGGACCAGGAGAGCCTCAGCAAGATAAATACCCAGCCCCGGGGCCTCAGCCTATCCTGGAGAATCTGCTCTCGTTGCTGCTCTCCATGTAAACACTGGTCACCTCAGATTTGCATCCCGGAGGCCACACAGGCAGAGCGCCCAGGTTTGAGTGAGGGTTTCTTACCACCACCTACACACCCTCCACCCAGGCAGAGTTCAGCCTGACCACTTTGTGGTACTTCCCTGGTCCAGGCGCAGCGCCAGGAACAAGCCGGGTCACTGCTGCTCTCAAGGAACTCTCCCTAGAGAAATAAGCCCATTGACTGGGAGGGTGTGGGGGGGTTGGTGCTGGGGATCCAATTCGGAACTTTGCGCTCGCGAGGCAGGTGGCAGAACCACTGAGCGAAATCCCAGGCTCAAAAGGTTTTAATCTCAAGTATGAGTGTTATGTTGCTAGGATGAGTTACTGACCCTGCTTCTGAATGCCCTTAACTTTGTTCCTTCAGCAGTAGTTGCTCTAGAGGCCCAAAGTGTCCTTCAAAGGTAAAATCCTGGGTGGCCCTTTCTAAACACATTTCAGTTATTGAAGCATGCTTAATTAGTTAAGAGAAAATGAAGATTTAGCAGTAGTAACTACATAAAGTAAGGCTACCTATAAGAAGTCAAATTAGAAGGGTTTCAGTGGCCACGAATGTTGACACGCTTTGGCTTGTCTTTGGTAGCTTTTGCTATGATTTTTAGTAGTAGGGGTTGATAGTAGTAGTAGCTCAGTGACAAAGCACTTGCCTTAAACTCATAAAGCCCTGGGTTTGATTCCCAGCACTGAAAAAAAAAAAAAATCCAATTACTTCTTTGTTGTTGTTCCTGGGGATCAAACTCAGGATCTTGTGCTTGCAAGGCGTGCCACTGAGCTAAATCTTGGGTCCCCAATAACATTTTACCAGAAAGTCTCATGAATTTCCTGTTCCCTGGTCAGTTTCACAGCCTCAGTCCCCCAATAAAGGGGTTCCTGTGGCATAGTCAGCATCTGCAAGGCAATAGATTTAATACAGGACACAATTTACAGGATTATTTTATAATATTCACCCAAATGTTAAATGCAGAGTGCAAGAGATCTGTCCACACACTAGAGACCCAAAGAATCCACCTGAGGGCCTGGATTCCATAGCAGTGTCCTGCCCAAGTCCAGCTGAAGGTCTAGAGCCCACAACAATGTCCCAGAGACCAGTGGAGGAAGCTAGAAAGCCTGTGTCAGCGGGGTGAAGGATCTGTGTCACCAGGTTGAGGGATCTCTGCTGGAGCCAGGAATGCTCAAAGTGAAGACCAGAGCTCCCCTGAGGAGAACAGCAGCTATCCCCAGTGACATTGAAGACCCGAGCTCCTCCTCCCATGAGAGAACAGCCAAGTTTGCATGAGGAAAATCAACAGCATACGATTTTCCCCTCCAGTTCCTTTTATGCCATTGGCAGCAATCCTCAGGTGGGTCTTACATGCCCAGAACCATGCTCACTCAGTTCAGCTGGGCGTGCCAAGTTGACCATTAGTTAATTCAGCTCATGTGGAAAGTAAGATGTCCCTTTGCAATGACCTGCCCCAAGATGACTGGGGTCTCTAGAATATGGTACTGTGTTCATATCTATATGGCCTCAACACAGTCCCCTCAGTGGGTGTCATGTCGCTGTCACTCAGGCAGGCAAGCAGAATGTAGAAAAGAGTACTGAGTGTCAGGATGAGCAAGCTCTGTCTGAGCTGCCTTAGGTTGCTTCACCCTTAGTCACCTTAGAGACTTTCTGACTGCATAGAACCCCACTTTGTAGAATTAAAAAGTAAGCAAAAGAAACCCTGCTCACTGTGGTAATTTGTCACATCGAACCAACAAGGGTGGTCTGAGCCCCAACACCTGGCAACAATAATAACCTCCAAGCAGAAGAAGCTCCCAATCAAATGACATGCCCAGTAAAACAAAGATAGTTCTAGCACTGTCACCAGTTCCAAAACAAATTCAGGGTAAGCAAAAGTAAGAAAAAGGAATATATGAAAACATAGGGGAAAACATGAAAAAAAAAATGAAAGACTTGAAAACAGAGCCCTAGTAATGAGCCAGACACCATTAGGTTTGTGAAAGGATTTGTCCAAATGGTCCAGGAGACCATTTCCTCCAAGGTGACACCCAAAGGGTCCAGAATGCCATCAGGTCAAATCATCAGCAATGAAAGAAGGACTTTTCACTGGGCAGAGTCCCCAGTGGTGGATGTCATTTCAGAATGAATATTTGCAGGGTGGAGTCACAGGGAGGCACATCTCAAATGGCAGTCTAAAGGTACTGCTATTTATATCCTAGGACATGTGTTACTCTGTGTCCACTTGTCAGTTTTTGAATGGCTTCAGTTGCTGACTATCATATTTGTATTTCCAGTGGCTAAAGATCAGCCACTTGGGCCAAGGATTTAGGTCAGTGGTGCCGCTGCCCGCCTCGAAAGCGCAAGGTCCCAAGTTTGACCCCAGTACAAAAAAAAAAATTACCATGCAGCATAAAGACCAGCCACTTGTCTTAGGCATGGCTTGTGACAAAAAAAAATCTCAAAATGGAGTTAGTGCTGTCAAAGCATAGTCGCGGCCATCATAATTAAAATACCAGTTCATTTAGGCTCAGGAGAATTGTAATACTGCAAAACATTCATCACACACCTAGTGTGGAGAAAGAATGTGAACACAGAGATGATCTAATCACTGCAAACACAGCGTAAGAGATCATAGAGGGCAGAGTGTGAGGGGTCACCTCATTCCCTGGGTGACTCTGAGTGGTAGGAAAATGCTCCCTGCTGGAAGGGGAGTTTGGAAATTAGGAAGGTGGCCTGAGCATGGAGCAGTGCCCTAAGGTAGCCAGTGAGCAAGCTTCAGGGACTGGCCACAGTAGGGAGAGGGAAATAGCAAAAATTTCATAATGGCACACAACAAGGAAGGATGGGAAAGGGGGCTGCAGATCGATAACAAGATCAAGGGAGTGGCCTTTTTCTTGCAGGCATGGGCACCATTGGAAGCCAAACCAGGGGTACAGGGATATGAGACCCTATTGGAACCCACAGTCACAGTCTCGAAGATGCAGAATGAAGACCTGAACTGTGGTGCAGGCACAGTTAAGAGAAGCAGGGAGGATGGATGTGAGAGAGGAGATATAACCAGCTGGAAGTAAGTGTGGTTAGCTCTGGAGAGGGGTAAAGGGGAGGAAGGGAGGAGACCACGCATCTGGCTTTGGAGAGGTCACCTGTGAAATGTCTCTAACCGAGCCTGATGTAGGGCAGATGTTCATATTTGCTTGTCACATACACACACACACACACACACACACACACACACACAAACACATCAGAGAATTCAGGGTAATGGCACCCCATGCAATCCTGCTGGCAGGAGTGTTCAGTGAGGTAAAAACTTGCTAACGAGCAACTTGACAAAAACCATCAAAAAATTAAAATGCAGGCACCTTTTTTCATGTTTTGTTTTTTTTCTGGTACTACGGATTGTAATGGAGACCTTGTGCTTTCGAGGCAGGTGGCAGCACCACTGAGCTAAATCCCCAGCCTGCAGGCACGTTTTGATCTAAGCAATTTCACTTTTAGGAATTTACCCTATAGATAAAATACATATAACTTGGTATTCATTGTTTACAGGGATTAAATGCATGGTCTTACACATGCAAGGCAAGTGCTCTACCACTGAGCAACATCCCCATCCTACCAATAAATATGGTTTTTGTTTGTTTGTTGTTTATTTGGTACGGGGGATCAAACTTGGGACCTTGTACTTGCGAGGCAAGTGGAGGGTTTTTTCTTATACAAACATGTTTTTAAATGGTCTGTCTCAAGTAAAAAACAAAAAACACCATGACTGTGTTTGTGTGTGTGGTACTGGGGATTAAATCTATAGCCTTCATACTGAGCTACATCCTTACCCCTTTTTATTTATTTATTTATTAAATTTTGAGACAAGATCTCGCTAAGTAGCTAAATTGCCTAGGCTGGACTCCAACTTGGGCCCTCCTGCCTCAGCCTCCAGAGTGGTGGGATCATAGGCAGATGGCATCATACTTGGTTTACTGTTTCCTTTTTTTGACAATCAAATAGAGTTTTTTTTAACAGTTGGAGCCCAGAGTGTAGGAGAATTAGAAAAACAAACACTCATGTAATACTGGGTGCAGCCCTTAATATGGCCTTTGTGGAAGGCAGTTTTCCTAGTCATATTGTTGAGCCAGCAATTTCATTTTTGGGAGTATATCCTAAAGTAATAATCATGCAGTGCCAAGGATTTAGCTCAGTAATGCTGCACCCACCTCACAAGTGCAAGGTCCTGAGTTCGATCCCCTGTACCGGGGGGTGGGGGGGATGCATGTAATCAAATAGCAAGAATATTTAGCAAGAATACTCACAATAGCATTCTTTGTTTTGTTTTGTTTTTGTTTTTTGATACTGGGAATTGAACTCAGGGCCTTGTACTTGTCAGGCAGGCTGGGCGCCACTGAGCTACATTCCTGGCCCATTGCAGCATTCTTTGTGGGATCAAATATCTGGATACAATTTTGAAGTCCAATAAGAGCTGCTGGTTACATAAACTGTGCTTTCTAATAGATTACTGTGAGACAACCGAAAATGAAGTTGCAGCCAGTGTGGTGTACACAGCTGTAATCCTAGCATTAGGGAAGCTAAGGCTGGAGAATTGCTGTGAGTTTGAGGCCAGCCTGGGGCTACAAAATGAATTCAAGGCCAATCTGAACTACATCCCACAACCCTGTCTCAGAAAGAGAGAAAGAAGAGAGAGAGCGAGAGAGAGCGAGAGAGAGAGAGAGAGAGAGAGAGAATTAAGTTGCAAAGTATGTGACCGTAAAAAAGTATAAGTATAGATAGATATTCTGTGCATATAATCATACTCAGCATATGTACTGGAAAAATATTAAAGGATATTGTACTGGAAATTGAAAGTGGTGGTGCATACTTGTAGTTACAGCCCTTGGGAGGCTGAGGCAGGAGATCGCTGTGAGTTCGAGGCCAGGCTGAATTACACAGTGAGACCCTGTCTCAAAAAAAAAAAAAAAAAAAAAAAAAAAGAGTAAAGACTGACAGCAAAATATACCTCTCCAAAAGCTGGAACCAGGACACCTGTGTAACAACTTGGTGAAGGAAAAAAAAAGATCTCTGGGACTCAAGAGGGAGCTCTTAGGAAAACTAGGAACTACAGAGACACTGGGGAAACACAGCAAGAACAAAGCAGTGTGGAAAGCTAACCCCAGCTCTCAGGGAGGGTGACCTATCTCTGCTAACATAGGTCAGCAGCTCAAGGGAGAAGCAGTGGTCTAGGCCCAAGAAAAGTCCATGGATGTTATAAACTGCAAAAACAGCATGAAGCTTACTCTAAGAGTAGACTCCTTCCACATATAAGCTAGAGGAGGAGAGTGCAGCGCCCACCACATTTGAGTGTGTGATGAAGGGTTGTTTCTGGAAGGGATTCATTGTTTAAGACCGAGCTACTCCACAGATCAGAAGTGACAGATCAAGTACATGTCAGGGTTTTGGGGGTAACCCTATCACAGAGAGTAGAGGAGAGAGTAGAGTTGAAAGGCAGTCATGGGGAGTGCATAGACACCCTGAGAAGTTTAAGTCAGGACAAGGGCATCCCACCCTCTGAAATGAGAAGTCAGGTCAGGCATGTGTGGTTTAGGAGGGGGCAGGGTCTGGAAGATCTGCTAAGTCCAATGAACTGCTTGACCCCCACCCCTACCCCACTGTCTACAACCGTCATAGAGCTCAGGGTCTGTTTGCTTTCCCCTGCCAGTGTGATCAGGGATATGCCTTGGTTTGAATGGTTGCCAGAGCCCGGGGTATATGGACAGAGGAGCCTTTTGAGTGTATGTGGGGGGCAGCTCATAAACCCACAGGCCATAAGTCTAGGTGGAGAAAGCTGTCACTTGGGGCACAAAGAAGAACATGAAAACTGGAGGTGGCTGGAATGAAACCAGAAGAGACTCAGATTAGCAAAAGCAATCTTAGGCAATAAGAGCAAAGCAGGAGGCGTCCTAATAAAAGCTTTCAAGCTATATTACAAAGCAACAATGACAAAAACATCATGGTATGGGCACAGAAACAGACATTTGGATCAATGAAATAGAACAGATGATTCAGAAACAACTCCAGGCACATTCAGCCATCTGATCTTTGAGAAAGTGACCAAAAACATAAGATAGAGGAAAAATAGCCTCTTTAACAATTGTGCTGGGAAAACTGGCTATCCACATGCAGAAGATTGAATTGAGACTTGTATCTCTCACTGTGTACTAAACTGAAATAAAAGTGGATCAAAGATCTAAATGTTAAATCAGAAACATTTAATCTTCTCAAAGATAAAATAGGTAAAACACTTGAAGACATAGGTGTAGATAAGGACTTTCTGAGCCCCAGTTGCACAAGAAATGACATCAAGAATTAGTGAATAGGGTTATATCAAATTTAAAACTCTGTACAGCAAAGGAAACAACAAAGTGGAGAGACAACCTACAGAAAGACCAGATTTTGCCAGCTACTCCTTGGACAGAGGACTAATGCCCAGAATATAGAAAGAACTAAAATAAAATTAAGACCCTCAGAATAAAAGACAATTAAAATGGGCAATTGAAGGGCCAGGGATTTAGCTCAGTGGTGCCACCACCTGCCTCACAACCACAAGGTCCTGAGTTTGATCCCTGGTACCAAGGGGGAGGCAATTGAAATGAATTGAAAAAGAAATATAAATGGCTAACATACATGAAAAACATTCAACATTTCTGGCCATTAGTGAAATGCAGATTAAAACAACTTTTACTCCAGCAAGAACGGCAATCAAGAAATCAAATAGGGATGGGGATTTAGCTCAGTGATGCCACCTGCCTTGAAAGCACAAGGTCCAGAGTTCAATCCCCAGGACCAAAAAAAAAAAAGAAAAAAGAAAAGAAATCAAATAATAACAAAAGCTGCCGAGTCTAGGGGAAAAAAGAATCATTCTACACTGTTAGTGGGAATAGAAACTAGTACCACCACTGTGGACATCAGTATAGAGATGCCTCAAAAAACTAAAAATAGAAATTCCATTCAGCCCAGCTAATTCTCCTGGTAGGTATCTTCCTGGAAAAGTTAGACATCATATTATAGTGATACATGTTTATAGCAGTACGATTCATAATAGCTGATTCTTGGACAGCTCATATGTCCCACCCACAGATAACTGGGTAAAGAAAATGTGTATTTATATACAGTGGAGGCTTACTCTGCCATAAGGAAGGGTAAATTTTAGTTATTTGTAGGAAAATGGATGCACCTTGAGATCATAATGTTAAGTGAAGTAAATCAGACACACAAGCTTAAATAGCATGTGGTTTTCCTAATATGCGAAGCCTAAAGTATAATTAAATTAAAGAGCAAAATAAAAGGCATGTAATAGGAAACAGGGAGATAGATCTTTTGCAAATGGGAAGGGGACAGGACCAAGAGATGGAATTAGGGTGGCAAGAGGGAGAGGAAAGGGCTGTAAAAATAATGAAGATGTGTTATATGCATGTACCAACTCCCCTTGATGAATATAATTGTGATGTACTCAGAATGTGCACTAATTAAAAAAAAAATAAATGCATCCCCCCAAATGAAAAGATTCTTCAAAATAAATCACTAGCAATGATTTGTGTGTAGATTATCTCTTGTGGAATTAGAGATGAACTTTTGTTCATATAGTTGAGTGAAATGGCAGGCAGGAAAGGTGAGGGATGTTTGCAATCCTAGAACTGTGGGAGCCTGAGGCAGGAGGATCAAAAGTTCAAGCCCAACCTGAGCATTTAGCAACTTGGTAAGACCCTTTCTAAAACAAAACAAAAACCAACAGACAAGCACAAAATAAAAAAACACTGGCACTCTAACACAGCATGGAGGCCCTGGGTTCAATGCCCATTATTGCAAAAAAGAAAGAAAGAAAATAAACAAAATAGCACCTGTGGTGCACACCTGTGCACACACATGTAGTTTTGGTCTCCAGAGCTCTTGGGAGGGTGTGGTCAGGAGAAGGGGCTGCCTCCGCCAGCCCACTTCATCTCACCCTCCGAAGAGCTGGGATCCAGGGAAGATGAGAATTTCTGCAGGTTGGGGACAGCTGCCCAAGGTGCTGAATCTGAACATGACCCACAATGGAGTGGGCTGCACCCCTTTCCCGTCCCAGTGACAGGGACCCCCAGGCCCAAGCGTGGAAAGCAGAAGCTGTGTGGTCCTGATACAGAGCAGAGTCCAAGGGTACCGGTTTATGGTAAATCATAAAATCTCAAGGAGGAGCTTGGGCCCCCAACGTGGGAAGGACAGAAGGGCATCGGTGCCCATAAGCGAGGGCTGGGCTGAAGGGCCCTTTTGGGGTGTCAGGACCCCTATGTCTCCTTGAAGGGCCCTAATTGTGAACTTCTGGCCCTAGCCTTGGTTCCAGGCTCCGAGCCCCCGGGGAGTCCTCCCTGGTGTTCCACCCCCTAGGACAGGGCGGACAGATGAGGCTCCCCCGCCCCCCGCTATGAAGAGGAGGGAGGGTTGGCGCCTGTGCCCCTCCCTGGCAGGCACTGTCCACCTGCAGCAGGGCCCAGGCCCTTGGCGGAAATGAGCCCCATCCTGCGCTCACTGGCTGGCTTCAGAGCCAAGGGTGGGGCTCATCACTGCTGTCGCTGGGCTATGGGTGCCCAGGGACCCAACGGGCACCTGCCTCCCCACCCCCTCAGCCATTCTCTCTCTCTGGGGCCCTATCTTCCCTTATATGGCGAAGGCAGTTCCTAGAGGAGGGGGGTGAGGACAAAGGTCGCTCTCTTGCAGTGAACTCGCCACAACTCCCTGAGATCTCCCAGGTGGCGGAAGTCTCCTCTGACAGGTAAGGCCACACGGTGGGGACACATGGGGAGCACAGGTGGTGGGGAGAAACAGGGTCTTTGCTTCTTATGGACAGCCTGGGGTCAGCTAGAGCACCTGGGAATGGGCTCGGGAGTGAGCGGGGGCCTTGAGATTCTGGAAAGAGCAAGGAACCCAGAGCCCAGCAGGTCTGTCCTGGGCCTCCAGGGAGAGAAGTTTGGAGGCCCCTCCTCTGTGACTGGCCCCAGGACCATGCAGGGTGTCACCTTCTTGGACTGCCTGGGGCTGAGGCAGATCTTGGGACTTAGAGTTTCTAGACTTAAAACCAAGATAGTCCGAGACAGACCAGCCTTGCGTGGTCACCCTGACCTGAGCATTCTCTTCCCCCTCAGTTCATCCTTTTGCCCATTTCTTCCTCATTTGAAGTGGTTTCTTTCTTTATCTCACCATTCATTTCCCAGACACTTCTGGGACCTCAGGGTCCTCACCTCCCGGATCCCAGATGTGAGGCACAGCATGAGGCACTGAATGGGAGAATGGGAACATCTCCCCTCCATGAGAACAGGCCCTCTCTGTCTGGTCCCATTCAGCTAAAATGGGGGTGGGAGCCAAGTCCAGCCCTGGACCTTAGGACACACTGGCCGCCCTCCTCCAGGGTCATCTACTCAGACATTTTCCTGTCATTGAGGGGCAGAGCCTTGGCGCTGAGGGGCTGGGGGCTCTCCAACCCTGTGCCTTCACAGACCAGGGAAAGTAGGCGGGTGTCCTTTGACTGAGGGGAGGAACCTGCCCAGTGCAGAGACAAATGAATGAATGGGAACTGAGACCCTGGGCTCCCTAAAGCTGCACCCTAGGAATCACAGGGCAGTGGATAAGAAAGGAAAGATGGCTAGAGACAGCAGGTTCCTAATTCCCTCCAGGGACCGGGAAGGTCCTCCTTTTATTCCAGTTGAGTTTTTCACCTTCAGTGGTATTTGTTGAGCACCTACTGTCAGCTAGAGTCTGGGGGGGCCCGCAGAGACGAGCCTGTCTAGGTTGGGGAACTCATGGACCTCAGGCTTATAAAGAGATCGTTTCATCATGATGTGGTCTGGGGCAAAGTGAGACATCAGTCCAGGGTGGCGGGGTGGGGGAAAGCCAGTCCATCTTGAGATTTTGGAAGGATCTGGAAGAACTGAAACCTAAACTGAGTCTGGAAAGGCATATGTGTTGGGCAAGTGGAACAGGTGGGGAGGGAGTTGGTGGAGGGCACAGCAGGGGTGAGATCCAGCCTGGGGCCAGGGCTAAGGATACCCTTTTTCCAGGCTCAGGACATAGAAGACATGGGCCTAGGAGTGAGGACAGTCATTGAATGAGTTCAACTCATTCAGTACGAGAGAGAAATGAGCACGGGTGCAAACCAGGGCTTTGCCGGCCAGGTCTGAGGAGTCAGGGACCTGTACCCTCTCCAAAGTTTAGGGGAGGTGCTGATCAACATGGGTAGGGGGCAGGAGCAGCTAGAGGTCACCATGGGTGGCCCGGGTCACCTTTCAGAGCCAGCCTCCCCTGAATCCCCTTATCCCTAGCAAGGCTGCCTCCCTCCCTGCTCAGGCTTCTGCAGCCTCCAGTCCTGCTTTCTCCCCAAAGAGGGCATGTGGACCCTGAATGTGGGCTGGAAGCGCCCCTTGTGTCCACCTCTAGTTCCTCCAGCTGTGGGTTTTCTCCTGGAGTCATGGCAGGCCACTGTGGTGACTTCTGAGGTCAGTGTGTAGCTGCCCACACCCCTCGCTCCTGGGCAAGGAATTAGGTCTGCAGTGTACAGTTGGCAGGTGCCAGAGTCTGTTTTGGAGAAAGGAGCTTGGGGACACGGACAGTGAGCGGAGTTAAACAGAAAATATTCTCTTCCTTTGTCTTCAAATTGGTTCTGCTGAACCTGCGGTTCCCTGGGACTCTTAGTGTTGAGGAACACCTGATGGAGGGGGCGTTGGCCTACAGGACACCAGGAGGAGCCTGGCCCAAGGGACTCCTACAAACACACAGCAAGCTGCCAATGATGGACACAGGTGGCCCATGTCAGCAAGGGACACTGATCAGACTGGGCCAGTGGCCTGGCCCCCGAACTCTAGAACACCAGAGAGCAGCCTCCCTTTGGGGCTCAGAACATGGAGTCTCCAAATGGCCGTTTATTATTCCAAGATGTGACTCAGAGTCAAAGTGCAAGGAGAGATTAGCTGCAGAGATCTGAAGCTGTCAGTGTGAAGGCCGTGACCTGCAGGGGCCACATGACCTTTCATTCATTAGTCACCTGTCCAAGGAGCAGTCAAGAGGGGTGACTCCTGCCAGGCTGCAGGCAGGGCCATGGAGAGTGGGGTGGGGAAACTTGGGATGAGATTCACTAGGGACAGGAGGTTCTCTGCCCTGGCTTGCGGCAGGATCCCTGGGGAGTTTACAGAGCACCCATGCTCCACCTCCCAGCAGCAGAAAATAAAGCAGCCAGACCCAGAGCTCACTCCAGCTTATTAAATCTGAACCCCTGGGGATGCGGCCTGAGCCCAGGTACATCAGTAGTTTTAAAAAGCTCCCTAGGTGATTCTGATCAGCACCTGGAGCGAACACAGCTACAGGTCAAAACAAAGCACCAAGCAGCCAGGAGAAACCTGGGGAGGGCGTCTTCTAGCTCAGTGGGGGAGAGGGGCTTACAGTATGGGGTTCACTCTGCCATTCATTTATGCATTCATTCCTCTCTTCTTCATTCCTCTCTTCTTCACTGTCTCCCTTTATCCATTCATTCATCCAGCAAATTACTCATACTTCACTAGAAACTGGAGTTAGTAGTGAGCAAGTAGAGAGTCATGGCCTTTGTGTTGTCTACATTTTGTGGGCCACCATGCAGTGACTGAAGGGTGTTTATGGGAGTAGCTCACGAGGGACAGGAAATTATTGCATATACTTTTTTTTTCTGTACCGGGGATTCAACCAAGGGCGCTCCCTCTCTCTCTCTCTCTCTCTCTCTCTCTCTCTGTCTCTCTCTCTCGCCCCTTCCCTCCCTCCCTCCTCCCTCTCTCTTTATCTCTCTCCTGTTCTGAGACAGGTTCTCACTATGTAGCCCAGGCTGGCCTCAAACTCATGGCAATCCTCCTGCCTCAGGCTTCCAAGTGCTAGGATGACAGGTGTGTACCACCACTCCTGGCCCCAGCCTCATTTTAATTAATTAATTAATTAATTAATTTTTTTTTTTTTTTTTGGTACCAGGGATAGAACTCAGGACCTTGCACTTGCGAGGCAGGCAGTGGATCCATTGACCTAAATCCCTGGCCCCAGCCTCATTTTATTTTATTTATGTAGTTTTGAAACAGGGTCTTGCTAAGTCACTAAGTTGCCTGGACTAGGCTTGAACTTTCAAACCTCTTTCTCAGCCTCCCAGAATGCTGAGATTATAGGGATGTGCCACCATGCCCTGATGCACACACTTTTTAAAAATTATTGTGGTAAAATACTCATACAATTTACCATTTGACATTTTTTTTAAACTGGGGATCAAACTCAGCACCTTCCATTTGCAAGGCAGGCACAGCCCCACTGAGCTACCCACCCCTGCACCCCATTTTACATATTTTAAAGCACACAATTCAGTGGTATTTAATCTCTTCACAATGTTGTGCAACCATCAATATTGCCTACTTCCAGATTTTTCTGCTATCTTAGATGGAAACTCTGTCCTTATTAGCAATTTCTTCCCATGTCCTCTGCTCTAGCACCTGGCAACCTCTCCCTCTATTTCTACAGATTTACCTGTCCTGGATATTTCATGTAAACAGTTATACAGTAGGTGGTCTTTGTGTCTGGATTCTTTCACTTAGCATAAGTTTCATCCGTGTATCCTTGAAGTAAAGTACTTCGTTCCTTTTCATGGCTGAGTATGTTTCATTATGTAGATACACCCCTCTTTGTTCATCCAGTTTGGAGATTTGTTTTTTGTTTTTTTTTTCTACCTTTTGGCTATTGTGAATAGAGCTGCTATGAACTTTAAGTACAAGTTTCTGTTATAATATTGGTTTTCAGTCCTGTTGGGTGCATATACCTTTAAGTCTTTATTCTCTTAGAAACTCTGTATGATTATTTATTTAGGTTTTTTGAGACAGAGTCAGAGTCACGCTATGTAATTCAGGCTGGCCTAATTCACTATGTAGCCCAGGCTGGCCTTGAACTGGAGGCGATCCTCCTGCCTCAGCCACCCAAGTGCTGGTATTACAGATATGTGCCATCACACCCAGCTATGTATGACTTTTTTTCTTTTGGTACAGGGGATCGAACTCAGGACCTTCCGCTTACGAGGCAGGCAGTGGAACCACTGAGCTAAACCCCCAGTCCATTGTATGATTTAAAACAAACAAACACGACTCTGATAAAAGATTTTCAAACACAGAAATTATAGGGGGCTAAATGAAGAAAGGTGTGTCCAGCAGGTGAAAGGGAGTTGGGGAGGTGTTTGAGTGAGAGGGATGTGATCAGAGCTGGGTCAGAAGGCTGGAGACTGGGCCCTCAGCCATCAGGGACCAGAATGGGGAGTCAGCTCTCCTTCCACTCCTAGGCTGTGGGCCTGCAGCCTCCAGGCACACTGTGCCTCTTTGGGCTAGGCTGGAAGGGCAGAGCCAGAAGCCCAGGACACTCCCTGCTCTGAAGCCTGGCTCCCACCTGTCTTCTTCTGTAGGCTCCTCCACCATGACGGAACTGAGCTCCCAAATAAAAAGATCTCTCAACATCACCACCCCTGGCATACAGATATGGAGGATCGAGGTGAGCCCTGCTGTGCTCGACGGGGAGGGGAGGGAGAGGCTGGAGTGCTCTGTCACTTTCAGTCCTGTCCTGTGGCTTCCTGGAGCACCTGCTGCCACCTGTCACTGGCTTCTCCCATCACTTCCGGCATCATCCACACCCTCCTCCATCTCCTCTCCTCATCGCCCACATCTCTACTTCCTCCCTTTCCCCTCTCCTCCATTTCTTCCCCATCTCCCTCAACTTCCTCTCCACTTCCTGCCCTCACTCATCTCTTTTTGTTCCTGCTCCTATTTTCTTTGTCATTTCTTCTGTCTCTGTGGGTTTTCCTTCTCTCATCTGCCTTTCCCCTGCTCTTTTTCTCCATCCCTTCCTGGCGTACATCTGCCATCTGCTTCCTCCCTGCCTCTCTTTCTCCTGCCCTTCTGACCTTGTTCTCTCCTCAGGCCATGCAGATGGTGCCTGTTCCCTCCAGCACCTTTGGGAGCTTCTACGACGGTGACTGCTATGTGGTCCTGGCTGTGAGTGGTCTGGCAGGGGCAGGGGCTCAGCAGAGAGCAAAGCCCACAGGGGTGTTGGGGAGGGAACACCAAGGTGGGACGGTGGGGAGAGACAGCATTTCCAGTGTGCCAGGTGCCCAGCTCAGTGGGGTCAGAGGCCTGCATGGGTAAGAGGTTCTTCCTGCCCTAGTGCCACTGAGCTCAAGTCCCAGGCAACTTTGGTGGATTCACGGTCCTGTGGGACCTTCTGAGTTGGTGTGATGCCGTCTCACCAAAGTCCCCATTTCCGACATCTGCAGGCACCTTAGTATCACCCTCTTTTTTCAAAAACATTTTTTTTTTTGGTGCGGGAATCGAACTCAGGTCCTTGTGCTTTCAAGGCAGGAGGCAGAACCAACTAAGCTAAATCCCCGGCCCCGTGTCACCTTCTTGATTTTGCTACCTGGTACCCCTGGCACTTTCAGGCATTTATATTTTTCTTTATATTGACTCCATTTTAAATACAGTTACTTAGCATTATAAGTGCACATCCCTAAGTAGAAAGCAGTGTTGTGTGTCATAAATATAAAGTTGCTAGAAAGTATTCAAGTATTTGCATCACTTTGTATGTAGTCGCCCTCCGTATCTACAGGGTATCAGTGGGTTCAACCAATCACAGATGGAAAATGTTCAGGAAAAAAAACCCAGTATCTGTATTGAGCATTTACAGACTTTTTTCTTATCATCATTCCCTAATCAACACAGTATAACAGCTTTTTCCTGAGCACTTCCAGTGCATTACATAGTCTAGGTAATATAGAAGCGGTTTAAAGTATATAGAAGGAGATGGGCATGGTGGTGAGTGCTTGTAATCCCAGCAGTTGAGAGGCTGAGGCAAGAGGTTGGACAGTTCAAGGCCAACCTGGACTACAGAGTGAGACCCTGTCTCAAAAAAAATAAAAATAAAAAAAGTACAGGGGAGATGTGTGTAGATTACATGCAAATGCTGTGCTTTTGGGAAATGCTGCTATAGTGTAAGCAAGTTATTTCCAAGATGAGGGGAGAGTGGCCCAGAGAGGAAGTCACCTGACTCCCATCTCAGTCAGGGGCAAAGCAAAGTGATGGCCCAGAGGTCCCGACCACCAGCCCGGTAGCTTCCCCGGTGCCGCACTGTCCCTGTGTGTGGGAGACAGGGAGGCGGGGAATCGCAGGACTGCGGAAGCCCAGGACCTCAGGCACACTGGATTCCCTCTCTCCCCAGATCCACAAGACTGGAAGCAACCTGACCTACGATATCCACTACTGGATTGGCCAGAACTCATCCCAGGATGAGCAGGGGGCGGCCGCCATCTACACCACACAGATGGACGACTTCCTGAAGGGCCGGGCTGTCCAGCACCGAGAGGTCCAGGGCAATGAGAGCGAGACCTTCCGTGGCTACTTCAAGAAGGGCCTTGTGTAGGGAGGGGTGTGCTGTGCTGGGAGGGAGACAGACTGCGGGGCGGGAGATGGGGGCTGAGCTGAGGAGGCAGAGACGCTGGGACCCACAGCATTGGTAAGAAGCCCTTGGGCAGAGGGAGGTGACCTGGCTCAGGGAAGGAAGCCTGAGGCTGTGAGGGGAGGCCAGAAGGACCCACAGTGGGTATTTGCTGATTTTCTTCACCTTCCACTCACTGCCCTTATTTCTGCTGCTGCCCTGTCCTGGGCCCTGTCTCTCTGAGTGTGCTGGTGCTGTGAGCTGTCCCGGGTGGTCATTCTGAAATCCTGTGACTCTAAGTACTGTGGACTTCTATAAATGAGCACCTGTCTGAGTGTCCTAGAGAGCTCCGTGCCTAAGGAGGCCTGTAGGGTGTCACATCAAGCCCCTTCCCTCTTTGGCTAAATGGGCAGATACCTGCCCTTCTAGATTTTTCTGGAAAAGTCTGAGATTCTGGGCTCTTGTCTTTCCCCTGGAAACCTGGGCTCTGGAGCCTGTTGCAGCTGACCTGTAGGACAGGCTAGGCCTTTCCCCATCTCCCCTTTCATCTTTGTCTCCTCTTCCCACACCACTGTCTACTCCTTTGGGTGCCTGAGCTGCACCTTGCTCTTCTTTTCTTACACTCCCCTGGCTTCTGGGTCCTGGCCTGGTTCAGGGTTGGGGCTAGCGTGAGAGAGTAAGGATCTGGGGTGCAGACTTTAGGAGCTGCTTACTGCCACGGATACATGCAAAGGCAGGCCTCAGGCTGGCCTCACGCTTGCAGGATCCCAGCAATGACCACTTCCTTACAGTTTACACCCTGGGCATCTCACTCATCTCACGTCACCCCCACCGGACTCTCAGGTGGCCCCAAGGGCAGCCAGGCAGCCAAGAACTTGGGACACAGGGGCCTGGCACCCCTCCCAGCCCTGCTTCCTCGGGTAGACTGTCTTCTCCCCTCAGGATCCAGAAAGGGGGCGTGGCTTCCGGCATGAAGCACGTGGAGACCAACTCCAGCAACGTCCAGCGGCTGCTGCATGTCAAGGGCAAGAGGAATGTGGTGGCTGGAGAGGTGTGCAGCCCCCTAGGGCACTGGTGGGGGCGGTGACATGCAGGGAGGGTTGGCCAGGAGACAATGCTGATGGATGGGTCCTCTGTGCGGGGCCTGGGCCTTTCCTGTGCACCCTAGGTGGAGATGTCCTGGAAGAGCTTCAACCGAGGGGACGTTTTCCTGCTGGATCTCGGCAAGCTCATCATCCAGTGGAATGGTCCTGAGAGTAACCGCATGGAGAGACTCAGGGTAACCTTCCCCGGGCAACACCCTCCTTGCAGTTCCAGCACCTGCCCCATCCCAGGCAAACTTACCAGACCTCTGCCTCAGCCAGACCAGCTCCCCACCCTCTGCCCCTGCTATAGGCTGATTGGTGGGGACAGAACCCGAGTCTCTATGTGCACGGGAGATGCATGGTGGAGTTGCTGTGTGTATGTGTACTGTGGCTTGTCCCCTCAAGTGGAAAGAGTCCCCACAGTGTGGCAGACCCCAGGCCAAGCCTTCGGGATCCAGGGGTGAGTGACAGTGGCAGAGCCTCATGGTCCAGTGAGGGAGCCAGGCAGGAGGGGAGATCTGGGGGTGTAGAATGGCCTCTAGGAGGAAATAGGGGAGGAGAAGGCCCTTGGGCAGGAAGGAGGTGGCTGGCAGGGTCTGCCAGTGCAGCAGGAGCCTGCAGAGCAGGCGCAGGTCTCACAGGGTAGCTTATGTGGCCAGATGTCTGCGTAAGAAGCTTAGGATTTCTGTTCCATGCCCCACACTATCAAAGGCCATCTGACCTCCAAGTGGAGACAGGGCCAGGGCAAGATCACAGCCAGCAGGGAGCCTGTGCCCACGCAGGTGCAGCAGAGGCCAGGGACGCCCAGGCTCAGCTTGGCAGGTGGAACCCACAAACTTATCTGCATGCTGAATGAGGGGTGTGGGGAGGAGGACTGAGGTTGACTCAAAGCCTTGAGCTGTAGAATCATGGTTTCAGGCTGAGTCCTGCTTCCTGAGATGGGGAAGACAACCTGGGGAGGGAAGTACAGAGGGGGGACTGGAGCTAAAGGGAAGGTGAACCGCAGAGTGTGTGTGGGGGGTGGGGGAGCACAAGAGGAACTGTGCCATGGGGGGCTATGTGCATGAATATGCACGTGTCTGTGGGAACTTGTGAGAGACTGCTGTGGGTGTAAAATGCTTGTGCTTGTGTGTGAGCATTTGTGAGGCTGTGTGTGCATCTCGACTGTGCAAGTATACTTTGGGACATAGAAACTGGGAACAGTACTATGATCCTCAAGGCTCAGCTCTTGTGCAAAACAATGTAAAAGCAAAAGCCCTGGCAAGTCCCCCCAGACACCCTCCTGCCGGAAGAGGAAGCCGGCTTTTCACTCTGCTCTCCTCCAGTCTTTCTCATGTACACCTTAGAAGTCTGCTTCCAGCTCTTATGGCTGCTGGGGGTGGCCAGGGGCTTGCCTGGCAGGGTTTGGGGCTGGTGGACGCTGCGTTGCTCCCTGCCAGCCTTCGTGGGTCACCTTGGCCTTTCTGCAGGGTATGACCCTGGCCAAGGAGATCCGAGACCAGGAGCGCGGTGGGCGCACCCATGTGGGTGTGGTAGAGGGGGAGAACGAGGAGGACAGCCCGCAGCTGATGGAGGTGATGAACTACGTGCTCGGCAAGCGCACAGAGCTGAAGGCAGCCATCCCAGACACAGTGGTGGAGCCCGCACTCAAGGCCGCCCTCAAGTTGTACCAGTGAGCACTGCCTGAGCTCTTCCTGGGTGCTAGGGACTTCCAGGGTGGGCAAGGTGCCCTGGCTGAGGGCTTGGGCCCTCCCATCTATGCCTCACTTTATCCTGCAGTGTGTCTGACTCAGAGGGAAAGATGGTGGTTAGGGAAGTTGCCACACGGCCACTCACACAGGACCTCCTCAGCCATGAGGTGAGAGGGCTGGAGGATACCCGGCTTCAAACAGCCTGGTCTGCCTCTCGCCAAGCAGGAAGAACTTCAGGGTTCTGGGACAGGCATGGGAGGGAAGGCTGGCCTAGCCCAGCGTCCCCCTCACCATGAGGCTCTCAGCTGGGTTTTCTCTCCTGACTTTAGGACTGTTTCATCCTGGACCAGGGGGGCCAGAAGATCTTTGTGTGGAAGGGGAAGAATGCCAATGCACAGGAGAGGAAGGAAGCCATGAATCAGGCCTTGGTAGGGACAGGGGTTGGGAAGGAGGGTCAGGAACATGCAGATAGCAGTGGGAGGCTAATGGCCCTTACCAGGGAAGATTCTACAAGGACAGGACTCGGGGCTGGTTCCACCCAGCTATTAGGGCTGAGGGGACATTGTGTAGTCATCTTGAGGAGTTCTTTGCATACCAGAAAGCCAATGACCAGGTGACCTGGGGCCTCCTCAGGATCTGAGCTGTCACCTACCCATGCTCAAGGTTGGTTTAGAGAGGGAACAGGATAGCTCAGTGAGGCAGGGGATTGCAAGTAGTTCAAGCCCAGCCGGGGCAATTCAGCGACTTGAGACTGTGTCTCCAATAAAAAATAAAAATAAAAAAGGGCTGCACATGTAGCTCAGTGTGAAGGCTCTGGGTTTAATTCCCAGTACTACAAAAAGGGAAATGGGTCAACTCAAGGCCAGGGCCAAGTCAGAGTCTGTGGTGATTGCTGGAGCTGGAGTTAGTAACCCAACAGGCTTGGGGTGGGTGTTGGATTGGAGGATGGGTTCAGAGTTAGAGTAGGGGATTGAGTGTTAAGGTTAGAGGGGAGGTGGGGTCAAACTAGGGGTCAGATTTGGCCTTGTGGTTGGGATCAGAGTTAAGTTTGGGGTCATTATAGTGGTGCTTCTGATCACGAACTTCATTCTTTCCGTGATTCTAGTCGCTGTCGAATTGGATAAAAACTAAGTCAAGCTTCCCTATAAGGTCAGCATTGAACCCTAACAATGAATTTGGTTCTTGTCCCATTTGGTTTGTAACCAGAATTGTGGAAAGAATTAAATTTGTGAACCGAGGTAGCACTGTATTAGGTTCAGGGTTAAGGTCAGAATGAGCCTTGAGGTGGTTTCAGGTTTGACCTTGAAGTTGGGATGACAGTAAGGTTAGGTTTGGAGTTAGCATTGGGATCGAGGCCAGGGGTAGGTTTGATGGTGGGTCTGGCTGGAATGAGATCTAGGCTTTGGCTTGCACTGGAATTGGGGTTGAGGAGGAACATGGCATCCAGCCAGCCCACTACTCCCCCTGCCACCTCTCCTCTCCCCTTCCCTTCCTTTCCCTTCCCAGAATTTCATCAAAGCCAAGCAGTACCCAGAGAGCACACAGGTGGAGGTGCAGAATGATGGGGCGGAGTCAGCTGTCTTCCAGCAGCTCTTCCAGAAGTGGACTGTGCCCAATCGGACCTCAGGCCTCGGCAAAACCCACACTGTGGGCTCTGTGGGTGAGGGCTAGATTGGGGCAGAGAGGGAGTCCAGAACAAGGAGCTGGGCCAGTAGAGGAATTCCCTGCCTCCCACCTTCCTTCCCTGGTGGGTCGCTTCCAGGCACACTTTCCCTGGCTTAGAGCTCTTCCTGGTGGGGTGTAGACCCTGGGTAACATGCATAAACTTGAGTACCACACAGAGGGAGCTAAGAATGATCTGCCTTTCCTTTGTAATAGGTTTGGGCCTCCCTGGGAGCCAAACAGCTTCTGTAGACAATATTTGCTGAAGCCAAGCTCAGAGCTGGGCTCAGAATTGGGGGGAGGTTGAAGGGAGAGCACAGCTCCCATCACAGCAGAGCTCCCTGTTGAGCTGAAAGACAAGGTCAACGCTTGACTTCTGAATGCTGCAGGGCTCCAGACGGGTAGATCAACAAAGCTAAAACCTTGTTCTTGTCCCCTTTTTTGCCCCCTGGCTTCTCTGGGAGGCTTTGATGAAGCAGATATTTTACAGTCATGGGGATGTGATTCTGTGCTGTAGCTCTGCTGTTCTCTATTTTTACAAATTTGGGTGAGCACTGAATCTCTTCTAGCCTCAGTTTCCTCATCTATAAAATGGTCTAACAACTGTAGTCACCACCCAGGGCTGTTGTAAGGACCTGGGGGACCTCAGTTGGTGAGAGCTGGTGTCATGATTTCCCCCCACGGCAGCCAAGGTGGAGCAAGTGAAGTTTGATGCCACATCCATGCATGTGCAGCCCCAGGTGGCTGCCCAGCAGAAGATGGTGGATGACGGGAGCGGGGAGGTGCAGGTAGGTGCACGAGGGGGCCGATGATGGGTGGAGAAGGGGTAATGGAGGCCAGCCTGGCCTCCACACTGATCTCATACTGGCCCCAGGTGTGGCGCATTGAGGACCTGGAGCTGGTGCCTGTGGAATCCAAGTGGGTAGGCCACTTCTATGGAGGTGACTGCTACCTGCTGCTGTACACCTACCTCATCGGCGAGAAGCAGCACTACCTGCTGTACATCTGGCAGGTCAGGCTCCATCTCATCCCACACAATCCCAGCCAGCTCTGCTGCTCTCTACCATGCACCTGCTATCCTGCTTGGGTTGAATAGCCCTGGTGATGGAGAGCTCACCCCCTACAGAGGCAGCCCATTCCATCTTGTGGCAGCTTTGGCTGTGAGATCCCACGGAGTGTCCCCATTCACCACCCTTTTCTAAGGCTCCCTGCCAGTCCCCATCACGCTGCACATTCCCTTCCCTTGCTCTGCCTGAGGGTCCTGTAATCCAGAGGGAGCTGGGAGATACTTGGGCGCTTGTGGGGGGTGAGTGGTATGGTCTTTTCCAGAGCAAGGACCAATGAGGAGAAGGGCAAGTTGGGGATCAAGGCTGGGGTTGAGCTGGGTCAGGGCTGGGGTTGAAACTGAGGTTGAAGTTAGGTTGGGTTGGGGGCTGGTGGGGAGGCCTGTTGGTCTGGGGCCAGGTCAGAATTGGGGACAGAGTTGTCACTGAGGCTGGCTCCACCCTATTCATTCCTTCCTGCTCATCCCCAGGGCAGCCAGGCCAGCCAGGATGAAATTGCAGCCTCGGCCTATCAAGCTGTTTTCTTGGACCAGAAGTATAACGATGAACCAGTCCAAATCCACGTCCCCATGGGCAAGGAGCCACCCCACCTCATGTCCATCTTCAAGGGACGCATGGTGGTCTACCAGGTGTGGCTGCTGGGCTGGGGCAAGTTTGAGCATCCATGAGACAGGGAGGTGGGTATGGGGAGAGGGTGCAGGGTGGAGCCCATTCCTCGTAGAAGAGGACCCTTCAAGGCTCTGTCAACGGTGTGGAAATGGTAAGAAAAATAATCACTTACTTAGTTTAGAAAAATACACAATGGCCTGAGTGGTGGTATACAACTATACTCCCAGTTGTCTAGAAGGCTGAGGATGGCAAGTCTGAGGCCAGCCTAAGCAACTCAGCAACTTAGTGACTCAAACATTTAAATATATATATTTGGGGGGGTCTATTTTTGAGATAGAATCTTGCTGTGTACGTAGTTCAGGGTGGCCTTGCACTCACTGTATAGCACAGGCTGTCCTCGAACTTGCTGTGCTCCTCCTGCCTCAGCCTTCTTAGAGCTGGGATTATAGGTATGTGCCCCCATGCCCAGCTTTTAAAAATTCTTTTTAAAGAGTTAGGAATTAAGCTCAATGTAAAGGCCCTGGGGTCCATCTTCAAGAAAAAAGGAAGGAAGGAAAAAAGAGAGAGAGGAAAAAAAAAGAAAAATCCATAATGAGCCCTGAAGGGCAGGTACTGTTCACCCTCTGCGCTCTGACTCCTTGAATCCTCTACATGAAAAAGGTTTTATGCTCAGTTTGCCGAAATGATGCACCTGTCCAAACTGTGCTGGTGCCTTCCAACAAAATGAAATAGACACCTCATGCAGCTGTTTAAGCAATAATCTGCTTATTGAGCACCTTCTAAGTACACAGTCCTTTGAAACGCACCAAACAAGGACAGGAGTGGCAGGCTCCTACCATGGACTCGGGAGAGGACAGCCTTGTGCTTGTGTTCAAAGCGGGACAGGGCAACAGTCATCTGGGACTGGACATAGAGTTCAAGGGGGTCTGCAGGAGGTCTGGATGTCTGGGGCAGAGTTGAAGAGCTTGGCGGGGATCAAGCAAGGGCTTGCAGTGTAGGGGGGCCATCAGGGCCCAAGGCAGGTGCAGGGGAAAGGCCTGCGGGGGACAATGAGAAGCTTGGCCAAAGCACCCCCAGGCTTCGGATACGGAGCAAGGCGGCAAAGGCAGCTGGCATCTCCATCCCTGGGATCTGCACAGGCCCCACTGAGGAGCTGGTTTTATTCTCAAAGCAGTGGAGCGCACCAAGAGGTTCTCAGCAGAGCAGTGCCAGGATCAAAGCCAGCTTTGGAAAGATTAGCCTGGCTACGATGTGTCAGAGGAGCTGGAGGGGTGGGAAGACCTCACCCACCTTTCTTTCTCTGTGCCCCACCCCCCACTGTCATATTTACCAAGTCGCTCATGCCTCTGTCTTCCTGCCCTGTGCCACCTGCAGGGAGGCACCTCCCGAGCTAACAAATTGGAGCCTGTGCCCTCCACACGGCTGTTCCAGGTCCGGGGAACAAGCGCCAACAACACCAAGGCCTTTGAGGTCCCAGCCCGGGCTGCCTCCCTCAACTCCAATGATGTCTATGTCCTCAAGACCCCATCCTGCTGCTACCTGTGGTGTGGGAAGGTGTGCACAGGGATCAGAGGGTGGGGAGGCCTTGGCCGTCACAGCAGACAGGCTTGGGGCAGGAGTCCTGGCCCACCAGCTCACACTCACTGCGTCCCCAGATGCCTCGTAGCTATCTCCCTCTCTGCCCCACCTCTGAGCATTCCTAGGTCCTCTGCCTTGGTGTCAGAACCAGACTCTTGTTCTATTTGTCACAGGTCCCCTTAGGTCTGTCTTGGGCTCTCTCAGCAGCTGCACCTGTCAGTTATCTCCACTGTTGTCTCTGTAGTGGAGACCCATCACCTTTTGCAATCCTTCTCTAACCCTCTGCAGACTTCCTGTCTCCTCTGCTGTTGACCGTGTGCACAGGGGCCCCAACCCAGGAGAGCTCTCTCACACCCCAGAGCTCCGGGCAGGGGACCCGTAGAAGGGTGGGGAGGGGTGGGACCAAGAGTCTCCCCCAGCACAGCTGACCCCACTCTCTGCCCAGGGCTGTAGCGGGGATGAGCGGGAGATGGCCAAGATGGTGGCTGACACCATCTCCCCAACGGAGAAGCAAGTGGTGGTAGAGGGGCAGGAGCCAGCCAACTTCTGGATGGCGCTGGGCGGAAAGGCCCCCTATGCCAACGCCAAGAGGTAACTGCAGGCTCCCACCTCCGGCTCATGCCCTGACACAGAAGGGCCTGCCAGTGTCCAAGCCCCGTCCTCAGAGCCTACAACAGGTGTGGACAGAGGGGTTGGTATACCAGGCCCCCAGGGTGACAGGAAGGACAGGGGGCAGCCAATGGCCTTGGAGTCTTTGGGGCACGGTGCTGTGACCACACTGCTCACTAAGGGATGCCCAGGCCCAGGGTTGGGGTAGCTTTCTTGGCAAAAGGCATTGGCAGGAGCTCCTAGCTTAGGAGTTGGCAGGGGTGACTATTTGCCCTTGAGGAAGAAGGTGCCAGAGCCCAGCTCTGCCCTTCAGTGCTGGCATAGGCCTGGGATATTGAGAAGAACCAGCCATAAACCTCCTTCAAATGGGTTTTGGGGCTGGGATGTAGCTCAGTAGTAGAATGCTTGCTTAGCCTGTGCAAGGCCCTGAGTTCATCCCCAAAACCAAAGGAAAAAAAAAAAAAAAGCAAAAACAAACCCAAAACAAAAGCAAGCCAGGGATTTAGCTCAGTGGTGCCTACACCTGCCTTGCAAGTGCAAGGTCCCGAGTTTGATCTCCAGTATCAACAAAACAAAACAAAAAACAAAAGCAAGTGTTTTGTCTACAGAATGTCTATGATCCACACGAGGAGCGATAAAGGGAAGATAGAGGAGAACTTCCTACCAGGGCTATGAAATGCATGTTCATGTTCAGAAAAGCAGTGGGGATTTACTCTCAGGACAGGAGGGGACCCTTTTGTCTATCATAAGCTGGGGCATCTGGTGAGGCCTTTCCATGCCTGAGTCCCTCAGAGTTCTTGTCCTTGAGCCTCCTTCCCCCAGCTCCTCCTACCAACATGGTCTTCCCTCCACCCTGCAGACTGCAGGAGGAAAACATGGTCATCTCCCCTCGGCTCTTTGAATGCTCCAACCAGACCGGGCGCTTCCTGGCCACGGAGATCCCTGACTTCAATCAGGATGACCTGGAGGAGGATGATGTGTTTCTGCTGGATGTGTGGGACCAGGTAGGATCGAGGGCCTGGGAACTGCCCTTCCCACCCACCTTGATCCCCAGGGCCAAAAAGTCCCAGAGGCTGCTGGATTCAGGAAGCATTAGAGTTTTCTTGAAATGGAATGATGAACAGCAGGAACTGAAGCAAACGAGGAAGAAGGGTATTGTACCCAGAGGGGCTGCAGGGCAGGATGGAGCTACGGTCATTTAGCTGGGTAGTGGCAGGGTCAGGGCTCTACTAGTGGACATCTGGGGTAAACTGAGCCAGAGCCCTGTGGACCAGAGAGGAGAGGAAGGCCTGACTGCTGGGACTCTCCACAGATCTTCTTCTGGATAGGGAAGAATTCCAATGAGGAGGAGAAGAGGGCTGCGGCCACCACTGTGCAGGAGTACATCAAAACCCATCCCAGCGGCCGCGACCTCAACACCCCCATCATCGTGGTGAAGCAAGAACATGAGCCCCCCACCTTCACAGGCTGGTTCCTGGCTTGGGATCCCTTCAAATGGAGTGTGAGTGGCCCCAACCCAGCCTGGTCCTCACAGCTCACCATATCCACCGCAAAGCTGCCCTCTTCAAGACACAGCCTAGAGGGCGGCTGGACTCCTGCAAGCCTTTCTGTTCCTTTGGGATACATGACCTGCTTATTTGTAAAAGGGTCATATGGAGCTTAGAGTAAAAACTAGGGCCAGTAAGGCCCCTGATGAGGGAGAGGAAAGGAAGCTTTTTTTTTTTTTTTTTAATTAAACTGGTTGTTTACACTACCTGTAATCCCAGTACAGGCAGGAAGATTGCAAGTTCAACCCAGCCTGGGCAATTTGGTGACTTAGCAAGATATTATCTCAAAATTAAAAATAAGAAAGGGCTGCAAATGTAGTTCAGTGTGAAGGTGGTAGGTTCGCTCCTCAGTACTGCAAAAAATAAAACAAAACCCCAAGGCTAACTGTAGTGTCTGGTTTGTATTCTATATTTAGAGCCAAGCTGCTGTATATGATAGGCAAGGGTCATATATCTTACAGATAAAAGCCATATTTTTTTATTAATTCAGCTAGGCATGGTGGCTTATACTGTAATCCCAGCACACTAGAGGCAGAAACAAGAGGATGGAGATTTTGAGGCCAGCCAGGGCAGCATAGCAAATTTGAGGCCAATCTGGACTACATAGTGAGACCCTGTCAAAAAAGATTAATTAGAATTCTTCAATAGTCACTTTGTTAGCCACATTTTTTTTCCAGTAGAGGATGATTGAATCCAGGGCTTTTATACTGAGCTATATCTGTCGCCCTTTATTATTTTTTATTTTGAGACTGTCTTGCTAAGTTGCTGAGTTGCCCAGGCTGAGCTTGAACTTGTATGATCCTCCTGCCTCAGCTTCCTAGACTGCTGCTAGCCATAATTCAAGTGCTCAGTAGCCCCCTGTGGCTAGTGGCTGCCATGTTGGAAAGTGTAGGTAGAGAATATTCCCATCACCACAGAAACTTTTCCGAGACCGTGCTGACAGGAAACATGTTGCTTCTGAAGGACAGAAAAGCCGGATATGGTGGCAAACACCCATCATCCCAGCACTCTGGGTGGTGTCAGGATCTCCCTGATGCCATGCTGAGTGAATGAATGAAGGAATGAGCTGAAGAAGGAACCAGTACAGACTCAGGGTGACGGAAGGGCTGCTGCCAGGCATGGAGCTCCGAGAAGCTCTGGCATTGGGATTTACTGTTTTGCAGTTTGCTGGGATCCATCCTCAAGGTTAAACTCCGATTATCAGCTCGGAAGTCTTTGAATACACATACATGCACACACACACACACATCATATTTGAGCTCTCTGTGTCCCTAAACTCGTCTGTTATATAATTTACAGCCCCTAGGGCCACCAGGCCAGGGCCTCCCTCCACCTGGGTCTTCCTCTGTTCCCCTGACAGGGCTTGCATTTGTAGGTGCCAGGCACTGGAGGTGGGCTGCAAGGAGGCCTCTTCCGCTGCCTGTCCTCCTCTGTGGCAGGGCTCCTTTCCTGTACCCCAGGACCCCTGAGCCCTCTAGAGCTCTCAGTGCAGAAGGGTTCTCAGTGCTGCCTGTGGCTGCTTGCCCAGACCTCTCCATCCTATAGCAAGTAGAGCCAGGACAAACAAATGCGCAGCCATCCCTGAGTCTAACCTTTCCAGAGGCCTCCTCCAGCCTCAGCCTGAGGCTTGCTTTTCCCCTTCTCGCCACCAGGGCCTGGACCCAAGTCCTTCAACTCTTGAAGGAAAATGGCCTTTTGTCTCCCCTGCTGAGATTCAGGTCTGATCTGTTATTTACTTTATACACAGAATGCCAAATCCTATGAGGACCAGAAGATGGAGCTTGGAAATTCTGAGGACTGGAGCCAGATCACTGCTGTGAGTACAGAGTAGGGCGGCTGGGCCCCAAGTAGCTGGGGGGCCGTCAGAGCCAAGAATGTCCCATAGAAAACACCAATGTCCTGTGCTTCCTTCCTGTCTCCTTTCACTTCTTACAGAAGTTTTTCTTGCTGTTTAACTCCAATGTGTCTAGCTGTTTTGCCTTCCATTTCCTAGTCAAATAGTTTTCAATATTTTTCACCATACTGGGGATCAAACGTAGGCCCTCATGTATGCTAGGCAAGTTCTGTACCACTGAGCTACATCCCCCAGCCCCAGTTTCTGATTTTTATTATGCAGAGACATCTGGACGATGGGACAACATATTAAAACACAGATTTCAAGACTCCCAAGTATTATGGTTTATAGAGTTTGGCTCTGCATGCAGGAATCTGTATGTTTTAAATAAAGGGCCCAACAACTTGGTGACTTAATATTAAGTCTCAAAATAATAAGAAAAAGGACTGGGAATGTAGCTCAGCATGAAGTCCCTGGGTTCAATCCCCAGTGCCACCTTTTAAGAATTGCATTTTGAGAACTAGTGATGCTTCTCCACACCCTCACTCTTGGGAGGCCTGCTCTAAGCAGAACACTTGAACCTCCTCTGATCTTTCCATTAGTTAGCAGAAGCTTATTGAGCCCATAGGCCTGGGGTATGGGAATATGAAATCAAGCCTTTCCTTCTAGAAATTTGTGAGCTCACAGCGGAGACAAGACAGAGGCAACTCTGCAGAACTGCATAGAGGGCCTGAAAACAATTTCCCTGGCGTGTGGGGCAGTCAACACTCACAGGCCCTGCACCCAGAGGCTGAGAAGCCCAGTGTGCTCGCCATTCCTCTCTTGCTAGGCCAATGAGGCTGACTGGAGAGGACAGATAGGTGAGGGCCAAGTGACAATATCACAATGGATAAGAGAGAGAGGGTAGATCTCAAACCCTGGAGGGGGCAGTGAAGAGGTTAGTAAGTCATTGAATAAAAGTCATCCTGTCCCAAGTGACACTTTGGTCAGGTACAAAGCCCTAAGCTGGTGTAGCTGTGGGGTCCAATCCAGGTAATGTGTTCTTATGAGGAGAGTGTGTGTGTGTGTGTGTGTGTCTGTGTGTGTGTGTGTGTTTGTGTGGTGTGGCAGGCTGGGCCAGGCCATGGAAGTCTTCCTGAAGGTGGTACTCTAACTAGTGGCTTCCTTTCCTTCCCTAGGAGATCACAAACCCCAAAGTGGATGTGTTCACCACCAAAACCAGCTTCACTTCTGGGCCTCTGCCCATCTTCCCCCTGGAGCAGCTGGTAAACAAGCCTGTGGAGGAGCTCCCCGAGGGCGTGGACCCCAGCAGGAAGGAGGTGGGTGAGGCCCTCTGACAGCCCCTGAAGATCTGGCTTGTCTTTTTGTTAGACAACCTAAATGACCCCCACAGGGCACTGGATGCCAGGGGACACCCTGGTGAACTAGACAGACCTGTCCCACTTTTCTGCCAGTTTATGTCCCTGGGTGACAGAGATCAGAGAAGCCTGAACACACTGATCATTTCAGTGCTGTGTCACCAAGATAAGGTACAAGGGCCATGGGAAGTATTATAAAAAG
The DNA here is from genome assembly GCF_012274545.1 of Fukomys damarensis. Lineage (NCBI taxonomy): Eukaryota > Metazoa > Chordata > Mammalia > Rodentia > Bathyergidae > Fukomys > Fukomys damarensis. The sequence goes on from NW_022900928.1 coordinate 118,299,772, forward strand.
GAGCCTGATTTAGTCAGACATTTTCCTCTGAAGTGTGAATAGGATTGATCGATTGATTATTTTAGACAAGGCCTTGCTAAGTATTCCACAATGTCCTAGGCTTGAACATGGGATGTTCCTGCCTCAGCCTCCCAGAATACTGGGATGACAGGCATGCATCACCATGTCCAGTTGAGATTTACATTTTGAAAAGATGTCTCTAAGCCAGGGAGCAGTACTCTTCCAGGCTGAGGCAAAAGGACAGCAAATTTGCAACCAGCCTGGGGAACTTAGTGACTTAGTAAGACCTTGTTGCAAAATAACAAATTTTTAAAGAGTGCTTGGAGTGTAGCTCAATGTGAAGGCCCTGAGTTCAATCCCTAGTAGAAATAAAATAGCAGTCTGGCTGCTCAGTGAAGAATAGACCGGAAGGTGGCAAGAGCAGTCAGAAGGAGAGGCAGTAGCAGAGCTGGTCCCTGTCATGCTGTGTTACAGCATTGTCCTTTGAGGCACCCAGAAGTCATCCAGATTGAGATGCACATTAGGGTGGGGGCCAATTCAGAGGACCTGGGGCAGAGATGGAGCCCACAACTCAGCACATGGTTCAGCTGGTACTGGCAGTGCAGGGGAGGTCTGGCAGGAGTAGCACAGCAGGAAGAGCTCCTCAAAATCTCTTTTTCTCCATCCCCCCACTCCCTTCCCCCCCACCTCCCCTCCCTCCTCTCTCTGGAGAGATTGAACCCAGGCCCTCATGCATGCCAGGCAATGTGCTAGGCAATGCTCTACCACTGCTTGGAGGACAATGTCCTGTGTTCTCTCTTGGATTCTCCCATCTGTGTGGTGGCTGGGAGGCTAGAAGTCACCTATGTCCTCACTGTATCATAGGCCCTGGTACATAAAGTGCTCTATTAATGAAAGCTGTTACTGCCTGTTCTGTATCCAAGAAAGCAGGTCCAGCTGGAGGGGAAGTGGTTTGCTTGATGTTAACTAGCTAGCTGGAAAGCCAGAATGAGAATTCTAGCTGGGTGTGGTGATACATGCCTGTAATCCTGCACTCAGGAGGCTAACACAGCAGGATTTCCACAAGGCAATCCTGGGCTACACAGCAAGTTCAAGGCCAACCTAGAATACATAGCGAGACCCTGTCTCAAAAATTATGATGACAACAACAACAACAATTCAAGTTTTCTGAGGGCCACTTTTACCATCTTTTTTTTTTCTTCATTGCACTTTTACCATCTTGTTATGTTGCAAAAAGGACATATGTATTTCTAAAGAGAAGGTTCGCCAATGTTAAAGAGCTCACTATGTTGGAAGCAGTTGAAGAAATAGTTTCCCAATTGAAGAAGCCTCAGATTTTACAATCAGTTATCGCTAGCTGATTTTTTAAAAAAATCATGGAAGTAGTGTGTTTCCTTGTGAGAGAGCTGAGTTCAATGTCAAGGGTGGAGGGGAGGAGAGGTTTTCATATCTCTCTGGCTGCTCCAAACTTGGAAGGTGACCGCTGACAAGAGTGGGGTGGTGGCCTGGGCTACAGGCAATAGATAGATAATAATCTGTTGAGTCCCAGTGATAAACCTCAGGGAGGCGGATATGGGTGAGGCTGGTAATCAGCAGGCAAGACGATGGAGCTCAAGAGCATGAGCCACGGAAAGACACAAGTCCACTGGGATGGGCAGACTTTGCTATCTAGCTTGGAGGGTCGGAGTCCAGGAGTCCTGGCAGAGCCAGGCACTGTGCAGCTGCTTGCCGGGACTTAGGTAGGACACAGCCACAGCTGTGAGGAATCCGCTAATGCCCAAAGTGCTTATGTTTACTCACTTCTTCCCAAACAAGGTCTGCATTGGCTTGCTGGGGATGGAGAAGGCTCCCAGCACCTAGCTCTCAGGAGCCTGCAGGAAAGAATGCCCAGGGGAGGGAGGCAAAGTTAATGACAGGCTAAAGAACCAGGGCATCAGGCCCACCTGAGCTTGAAACCTATCCACAGTGTTTACCAAGAAGTGCTGTAATGCAGGGCTCCCTAGGAGTCAATAAATGTCCCGGAGGGCAGTTCTGCTTCATTGGAGCCAGCCCAAGATTTCAAGGAAGCTCACTGCGCTCACCCCTGTCCCATCTACCTCTCCATGCCTGCAGGAGCGGGAGGTGAAGGCTGAAAGATGCTGTTTTTATAGCTATTTGAATTTGGATCCTTATTTGAGTGTACCTGGAGAGTAGTTAGCTGCCTTAACCAGCATTATGATAGTACCACTTTAGAGCTGAGAACAAAGGTGGTTTCAGTCAACAATTCTCTGACTTGTGGAGATCCCTATATTAGCTTTCTTGTGGCTGAGACACAATACCTGACACCCACAACCGAAAGGAGGAAAGGTTTAATTTGGCTCATGGCTTCAAGGAATTCAGTCCATGGTCGGCTGGCTCCAAGGCAGAGGGAGTGATGAAACAAAGCTCTTCAGCTCATGGTGGTTGGGAATCCGATGGGAACAGCGCTAGAGGAATGGGCAAGGGACTCGATGTAGGTAACACTTCCATGACCCACCCAGACACACCCAAGATCATGCTTTACTAACCTGCTAGGCACTGCGCTCTCTCTCTCTCTCTGACAACTTGTTATGCAGTTCAGGTTGGCCTTGAATTCACTATGTAGCACAGGCTGGCCTCAAACTCATAGCTATCCTCCTGCCTTAGTCTCCCAAGTGCTGGATCTGCTACGCATTTCTTAAACCAATGAGGTGACACATTAGGGTCAAAAACCACAATACCAAAGGCCTGGACAGTTATGACTCCCAGTTATGATTTTCAAGCTAAGAGCAAAAAGGTAAAATTGTACAATCTAGTCTTCTGATCATGTACAAAATGAGAGGTACTGGCACGTCATTTACTCAAATATTTTGTTTTCTGCTCAACAAAGCAGGGGATTTGGCTCCGTTTGTTCTTTGGCCTTCCTGGCTTCTCCTCTTAGGATCCTTCTCCTGGCTTGGGTCTCCCACCATCTAAGCAAAACCTGCTCCTACATAACTACATTCACTATGAAATAGAAGAGTGAGGAGGCTTTGCAATGTTCCCTGTTAGCCAGGAACAAACCTGAACAAATACAAAGATTGGAGGGATGAATGCCACCACCGATAAACAGCGGTGCACACGCAGCTCCAGGAGGGAGATGACAAGAGCTCTGCACTGTGTGCCTGAGGCCACTCAAGGCAGGGAGCCTGTGCTGGAATGAAATGACCTTGACTTCCTTGAGCTGAGCATTAGCGTCAGCATCTGAAAACAGGAGGACAGTTAGCCCTCAGTATCCATGGGGGACTGGTGGTAAGGCACCCCAGGATACCAAAGAATGCTTAAGTGTTAAATGGCATAGTGCTTGCATATAATTTCTGCTCATCCTCCCATATACTTCTGTTTTGAGTCAGGGTCTATGTAGTCCAAGCTACACTGGAATTTGCCAGGGTGGCCTTGAAATTGTGATCCTCCTGCCTCAGCCTCCTGAGTGCTGGGATTATAGGCATATGTCACCTGTATACTTTAGATGACTTAAAATGCATAATACAATGTAACTGCTACGTAAATAGCTGTTATGCTGTATTATTTAGGAAAGTACAAGAAAAAATTTGTTCATGTTTAGTAGTTTTTTACCCTAAGATTTTCAACCTGGTTGGTTGATCCATGGATGCAGAACCCACTGATAAGAGAACTGACTGTACTCAGATCTGCCTGTCTTCATGAGCACCTCAGTAGTACTTGTTAAGATTGTCGCTTGCTCTGTCCATTAGGACCACTTAGGACTACTTCCCTTGTAGCTGGTCTGCCAAGTTGCTCCAAAGCTAGAGCCATGTGTCCTGTGGTGGCAGTGAAAGCTTATCCATCCACCCTGAGTAAACTCCCTAGCCTGGGGCTCATGTGCTGGCTTTGTGGGCTGGTCTGTAATTTGCAAAGGTAGATGACCCAGATCCCCCCGCAACCAATACCTTTTTCTATGTAGTAGTTTCATCCTCATAAAAATAAAAATTGGTCCTTGAGATTTCTCCCATTTTATGGAGAGGATAACTAAGGCCTAAAGAGCAGGAACACTCATTTCTAAACTAACATGAATTTGACGCTGGTAGAAAATAAAGCAGCTCATTTTTTAAATTATTATTATTGTCCTTTTGTGGAACTCCCAAGTGCCGCTTGCCCTGCTCTTCATCCCTCTCCTGACTCTCACAATATTTGCTTTTGCTCTTCATTTGATTGATTCTGTGCCACACCTGTATGACTCAACCTCGCAAGCCTGGGAAGACTGTGACCTTTGTCTTCTGGCCCTTTTCCTCTCCTAGGCACACCTGTCTGTTGAAGATTTTACCAAGGCTTTGGGAATGACTCCAGCTGCCTTCTCTGCCTTGCCGCGATGGAAGCAACAAAACCTCAAGAAAGAAAAGGGACTTTTTTAAGAAGCAAGAGTAGTTGTGGTGGTACAGCAGCACCCTACCCTGCTCTCGAGGTTTCATCGTCATTACTGGTTTTAGACCTATGCCAACTGAAGAGAACATTCCCAGCTGGCCCTGAGGCTGCAGCATGTGGCAATGCTGCTTTTGTTTAGTAATCTACCCACTCCTTCAGAAAGATGCTCCCCAGGGAGCCTGTGATCTGAAGTGGGGAGGACCGTTTTTCTTGTGGGATCACTTCCTTTTAATCTTGTTATAAAGCTTCCCCTCCTCAGAGAGGCAGCCCAATGCTCCCACATCAGTTCTGAGCCACTCCTCCATTTTATCTACAGCAGGGGAGCTGAAGCATTGAGCAGTCTTGTATCTTTCCCACAGTAATGGCCTCTGCTTCACTCACGCTTTCCTCACTACCTTACTCAGGTGCTAAGCTAAAGAGGACCCCTTCTTTGGGGAGTTGAATGGCTTAGGAGATTGCTTTCCTGGGTTACACGATACTCACTAAATAATACCTAGTGAGAACAGCACATCCACTGGTTCTAGGCCTGAGGCCCAAAGCAAAAAGTGAAATGAAATGCTAATAGTTTACCCTCTGTCTCATTCTAACAAGGCAGGGGCAGTGTAATCCAGAAGCCTCTGCCAAGCTTCACACTCCTCAGAAGAAAACCATAGGTACTCAGTGGTAACGATGGCCTAACATCAGGCTGCTGCATGGAATCCAGGCAGCCAACGAAGGTGATGTCCACAGAACTGGAATTAAAGGTGTCTGCAAGAATGTGTCCTTTTCAGAAGTAACAATCAAACCAACAGCAGGTTAATAAAGGTTTTAATTTCACACACAAAAAAATTCTGTATAATTTATAAAGGAAAAAGGAGAAACCACGAAGGATTCAGAGGAACAGTTCTGCTAAAACACAGATAAAGTGCCACTCCATACAAAACAACAGCAAAAACTAGAATCATCACTAAAACGCAAAAAATAAAAATAAAAAAAATTAAATTAAAAAACCACCGCACAAATAATGTGGCCAAAGCTGCCAGCAAACCTGGGAGTGGCTTGTTAGGCCAAGTGTAGGAACCTTACTTCTGTTTTCTTCTCCCTAAAAAGAAAGAAACCAATAGCCCAGGGAAGCTGAGGTGGGAGGAAGCCCTCAGAGGGAGGAAATCTTGGGACAGGAAGATTGCACACCCATGTGCAGGCTTTGTGCTGTTTCTGTAACAGACCATTTGGCTGATCGCTCCTTTGTTCTGGCATTTCACCTAGTGACTGTAGATCCTGATCCACTCTGTTCTTATGCCAGTGGGCACACCTATACTTGAACCTCTATACTTAGTCCAGTGTCGCTAAAATCAAACACATTTTTTTTCCTTGGGACAGTGTCTTGCTATGTAGTCCAGGTTAGCCTCAAACTCATGGTGATCCTCTTGCCTCAGCCTCCCAAGTGCTGGGATTACAGGCGTGTGCCATCATGTCTGGCCACTAAATGCTTATTCATACTGGCACACTTTTAATTATAACTTCAAAACCTCAGACATATTGCATACATAAAAAAGAAACAATTTACTAATTGTGCATAAATACAATGAAAGAAACTGCTTGGGTTATCAGTCAAAGCATGCCGTAAAGGAATCAATCATTGTGGTGAGACACTGCAAAATAATTGTCACAAAACTCTCAAGGCTTAACAAACTATAGTTTTTCAATAAAATATATTTTTTTCAGATGTTGCTAAGACTTATGTATCAAGAGACAAAAGCAGAATTTTGAAGTAATGGATTAGAAAGACAGAGGGCAGAACTCTATTAGATTCTGTACACACTTGCACGTGAGTGTTACAGGATGTAAAGCAAAACAGGGAGGAAAAATACATATCCATCTTACCGGGAAACTTAGGAAACATCCTTCTGGTGCATGGATGCTGACTTCCCTAAAAACTTCTGTGTATGCATGAGATTCACATGTACTTGGAGCTCAAGGTATGTTCCAGATTTAGAGCAAAAGTCTACCTCTGGGATCAATTACAAAACGGGGAAGGGGGTGTTAAGGAGGGTCATTCGCCATTTTCAGAGGATCAAGAAGAGTGTGGATGACAGTTTTTTTGGTTTTTTTGGTACCAGGGATTGAACTCAGGTCCTTGCGCTTGCAAGGCAGGCAGCAGAACCACTGAGTTAAATCTCTGGCCCACACTGTATTTATTTCAATATGTACCCTTTTCAGGAGGTCACAAGTTTTACAACTTTTTTCTCTTTAACTGCAATATGTAAGAATAAATTTATAGATTATTTTTTGCAGAGGTTCTAAATCGTAAAGCTTCTTAGAGAATTTTGCACTTGACCATGGAGGAAAAGGAAGAAATGTGTTGCTTAACATGTGCATCTGTAGTATCACTACATATTTCCTAAAATGTAAACACTTACATTTATTATATTTGCTGCTGAACTATTTAAGTTAGGCCTGGAATTAACAGGGCACAGCAAGTAAACAAATAGCTTTGGAATAAAAATATAAATAGAAGATCAATTAGTGGATTTGCTTATTGCATTCTGCTGAAACAAAATTAAAGTGTGTACACACATATAAATATATTCCTATGAAAGTTATCTTTTTACAGGCCTACAGTCTTGGCTATTAAAACATAACAACATCTGTCCACATGCAACTTTCCGATTCCCCATAATATTAGGGGACAGAAATCAATTAAGTTTGCATTTTAATTTATTTTTCTCTTCCAAAAATTTCAACTAAGATCAAAAGGTTGTTTGTGTCCAAAACTAATTATTACCACATTCCAATTCAAAGTCACTTAAAAGTAATATACTACATATTTGGTATTTTTGATAGGTTCATTATTGTGCAAACTTCCTGGAACTGAAGTACTCTGTCCCCATCTAATTTTCCCCTTCCTTCTAATTTGTCCCAACTCACTAACTGCCCCAAGCTCCAACAATGGGCAAACTGATCACACTGTGCAAAAAATAATAATAATATATTATCTATTTATAATTTAAAAATATATACAGCCAGCTTAAAAAAAATATAAAACAAAAACAAAAACCAAACTCACAAAACCCAACCCCTATCAATATAATCTAGCTGAAATCTCCATTTACAGTCGAGGGAGTAAGCTAAAGAAGAGAAGGGAGAAGGGGAAGATTCACAAGCCCACACCAAAGGACAGAGTAGAATTCAAGTCCCAAATTTGCAAGGAGGAGCAGTGAGGTTAACTCATATATTCTAGTAATCTATTTTCAACAACTTATGCCCAAAACATGAAGGTCAAACTGAATCAGATTTCTGTGCCAAGTGTTCTTCTAAACTATACACACATGCAAGCTATGAAAGCAATTCCACCGAGCTGTTCGAGGCCATCTGTTTATAGCATAACTTTGATTTTCTCTGTCTTACTGCAAACCTCACTTCGTATTGCTCCGTCATTTTTAACAGCTTAGAGCTCTCAAATGTAGAGACTGTGAATAACTGAAGAATTCATAACTACTGCACTTATTTATGAGAAAACTGGTATTTGAAAATGTAACAAAGCTCCTGGTAGGAAATAAAAATTTAAAAACTACTTTTTAAAAAATAAAACAAATATTTTCCTCTGCTCTTACTCCTACAGAAGTATCACTGCACCATTTTGGAACATTCGCCTCGATGTGTGCTGGTCGGTGGCAGGAGGCAAAGCATTTATCAGTAGTTAAGCAAAAGTGCTTAGGTCATTTGCAATTCAGAGGTCCAAAATTTAGAATAGGTGACTAAGTCACAACACAACCAACTCTCCAGAGTGGGCCTGGAGCTCTCTGAAGGCAATCTTCCAGAAAATATGCTGTTATCTTCCGGGATAATGAGTTTTAACATGTTTTCTCCCCCTGAAAACCTGATGTGTTTCGTTTTTACCTCAGAACTGAAGAGTAATCCCCTCATCTATAATAAAAACAAGAAAAAAACAGAAGAAAGTGAAGGTTTCATTTTGCTATATTTAACTGTGTGATCCTAACACCTGGGCTCACAGAGCCCCACCCTCACAGCCTTTCCAAGGCTGGTGAAGCTGCTGACCTAAGCTGGGTATGCTGTCCAAGTGATTAAGGCGGCACTTGATCCTGCACCCCACTCAGCCTCAACTCAGAGCACCTAGAAACAAATATACCATGCACCTGTTATTTGTTAGTTCTTGAGATTACCTAAATCAGTCACATTTTAATTCTCACCCTGTTTTAAGGGTAAAGCAAGACAGTAAGTAATTAAATGCTCAAGTTTTCCCATACAGCTCATGTAGTTCATTTCACATGTGCGGCAGGATTTTTGGCTTCAGTGGTCCGGGGTTGGAGCTGTAACACAGCAGCACACCTCTTGACCTCTCTCTGCCAGGGAGGCAGAGATATTAGCGTTCTTCCTTCTCCCTAAGAATCCCTCCTGGGGAGTCCCAGTTGGAACAATATTATCTTTCTACCTGTTTAAATTTCAGTTACAACACATTAGGGTCGAGCCTGCTCCACGATACAAATAATACAGAAGAAAATAAAAGATTCTAACTTCACCATCACAATAATAAAGATGAATAGCATGAACAAAGTGTGTGAAGGAATTTCTATAGAGAAAAATTTGAGGTGTACAATGAATACCAAAGATAGGACTGTAACACATTCTAAAGCACCAACAATCCATTTCTTGGAAACTGCATGTAAACAGCAAAGGCACGACAGATTCATGAAATTTAAAAGACAATTAAAAAACAAAAAGCTCAAGTCAGGCAACAAAAATGCCTCTTGCAAGGAGGATAAACCGTCAGTCATTAGTGTAACTCAGAGAGCTGGCTTTCCAGTGAATTTTACTAATAAGAAACACATATGAAAGGTCACAGATTTAAATAAAGCATAACATAAAAAAACAAAAAGCCAACTGATTTCTGTATCTTCACACACTTTTCAGGTGAATGGATTCTGACACTTTTATTTCTTCTCTGAACTTCCTCACTGTTGATCTTCTTTACTTTTTAATTTATTTTTTATTTTTTTGTTTTTTTTGAGACAGGGTCTCGCTATGCAGTTCAGGCTGACCTTGAACTCACTATGTAACTCAGGATGGCCTTGAACTTGTGCTGATCCTCCTGCCTCAGCCTCCCAAGTGTTGAGATTACAGTTGTGTGTCACCACGTACAGCACGCAGTTACTTTTGAGCAGGCATACTCTTGTGGCTCACCCCAACTCCTTCAGGCTTCATTCATCCTGTGTGTGTGTGTGTGTGTGTGTGTGTTTATCTATATATCTATCTATATATATATATTTACAACATGTACTCATAAGACAAAATGAAGTACCACTTTTGTAGGAGAAAAAGAGGATAATCAGCTACAGATGAGACCAAGGTGTCCATAAAATAGCATGGATTATTCCACATAACTGCAATTTTGTCTTTTGGTTTGGCCCTGAGCTGTTTGTTGCTCCCGCATCAAGTAGAATTTCAAATTCTCCTTGGGCAGAGGAAAGGTGACATTAGTGGCAGTGAGAGAGAAAATGCAGTGCACACTACCAACACAGGAGACTTCCTCATGAGGTTGGACGGGCAGTCTTCCCTGCTTCCATGCTAAGTGCCTGAGAGTTCTTTTCTGTTTCTAGCAGCTCATCAAAGATTTCCCTTAAAATAAAACAAAAAATATAATGGGAAATTCAGTGAATAGAACCAAAGAACAGACAGGAGAAAAAGCAACAGGAAATATTGATAAAGTTTATACAACCCCATTTGATACCTAAATTTTGCTAATAAGTACCTCGTTTATTCCATCACCATCTTAAATTCCTCAAAATAATAATTTTTGAGAATGAGGCGAACCAGCAATAAAAATGCTATATAGTTCCCATTCATACCAATCAGATCTAGCTGACAGAACAAAAAGGCCAAACCAGGCATGGTGGCACATATTTACAATCTCAATGCACGGGAGGATGAGGGCTGAGGCAAGAGGTCAAGGACAGTGTGGGCTATAAATGGAATTTAAAACTAGCCTAAATTACATGGCAGGACCCTGTCTCAAAACAAAAACAAAAAACCTGGAAGACCATAAAAGTTTGATAGAGTATCTTCTATCATAAAACAGTATTAAGTTCTATACCTACATAATATTGTGCAATGAATAGTTAATGCTGAGTTGAGAAAATCCAGACTTACAAGGAATTATGTAAGTATTAAGTAAAAAACAATAAAAACCAAAAATTGTAGGGCCAAGGAATTAGCTCAGTGGTGCCTATGCCTGCCACGCAAGCACAAGGTCCTAACTTCAATCCCTGGTACCAAAAACAAAAAACACAAAACCAAAAAATGGTCAACCAATCAAGTAATGTGGGGATATTTCATTCTCAAAGAAGAATATAGGTAAGTTTTAGCCAGTTACTTGGTATCAGGCCAAGTTTCTTACTTGTGCATATAAAAGAAGATGTAACCACTCCGATCTCGATCAGTCTGCACAGCAGTCTCTTGGATTTTAGATACTTCCAGGTCATTGTAAGTGAACCATGCTTGCTTCTTAATGTCATACACATCACTAATGTAATGACCTGCAATAAGCAGTTAGTTACACCTATTAATACAATTCACATTGGGAGCAATCAAGCTTTAAGTTTCTCTTCATGTATTCAACTTAAACCTTACAAAGCCAAGCAAAGAGCAACATAACAAGGGGCAAGTGATAACCATTTACCTGAAGAAGAGGTGCTGCCAATATGACTGACGACACTGATAAGCCGATAGGAATGAGGGAGAGTCCCAGTCTAAAAAACAGAAGTGGGTATAACTTCTCATTTGAATAAAAGCAAAACACTGGATTTGAATTATTATCAAAGTTGACACAGCTGAGCCTCAGTGCAGGGTTTATTTATTTTGAGCATAACAGCGTAACATTTATTGAGGAAAATAAGAGAAAAAGTAGAAGAAAGAAAAGGAGAGGAAAAGAAGAAGACACAGAAATGCTATGTCCTGCATACAGGACAGGGCACTAGTTTACAAAGACTCAAAAACAAGATTCAGTGGTTATACTGTTCATACCTTTTGGCCCAAGAATTCACCCCCAACTAAGAATTTATTCTAATGAAATAATTTGAAAGAAGAAAGGAGCCAGGGATGTAGTTCAGCGGTGCAACACCCGCCTGGCAAACTCAAGGCCTTTGAGTTCGATTCCTGTTTAAAAAAAAAGAGAGAGAAGAGACTAAAAAGAAGAAAAGATATGGAAAAAGAAGAAAAAATGAGAACCAAGATCTGTCATGTAAAGGTACAAGATCCCAATGATAAATGTAACTGTACTGTATACTTAAAAAGTACCAATAACTCCAGTGAAAAAAAATAAAATAAAAAACTACTCTGCTGGAATGGAGGGGCATGCTTGTAATCTCAGACGTAGATGCTGAGGTAGGAGGATTACCATGAGTTTGAGACTAGCCTGAACTACATGGTGAGACCCTGACTCAAAAAAAGCAAAAGGGCTGGGGATTTAGCTCAGTAGTGCTGCTCCTGCCTTGCAATAACAAAGTCCTGAGTTTGATCCCCAGTACCAAAAATACCAAAAACCAAAACCAAAAAACCCCCCAAAAAACAAAACAAATTACTTGGAGATACTACATGTTAACTTGTTTTTCAAACCCATGTGAATTTACATAATAACTACAGCTCTTCAAAAGTAGTTATGTTGACATTTTGTCCAGGTACTGGACAAAAAAAATTTTAAAAATTTGTGTTGCTATAGGGATTATAGGTGAACTTTCATATTTTATATATTTTAAATGTTATTAAATAATGCCAGTAAAAAACAAAAATGCAAATTGATATTCATGCAGTGCAGGACGCACAGTAGGGTAAAAATTTGTGAAGGAAGGGGCCGGGGATTTAGCTCAGTGGTTCGGTGGCCTGCCTTGCAAGTGCAAGGACCAGAGTTCAATCCCCGGTACAAAAAAAAAAAAAATAAAAGAAATTTGTGAAGCAATACAGCTCCATGTAAATCAAACTTCATAAATTTTGGCATAGTAATTTATTTCTGGAGATTTAAAAGAAAATCTAAAATATAGAAAATAATTATGATGAAAAATTGACAATTTTAATACTCCGTGTTAGCTAAAAATAAATAGTATGGTTCATTTCAGTGGAGTTTAGCCAACAAGCAGCATTAAAAACTTCACTTATATTATGACATTTTTAAGCCTATGTGGAGTTGAGAATGCCAAAAATATAGGTCAAAATGCTAATAATAGTTATAGTTGTGTTAGTTCTGAATAATTAACAATTTGTAGGAAGCCAGGTGCGGTGGCACATGCTTGCAATCTCAGCATTCAGGAAGCTGAGGCAGGAGGGTTGCTGCAACTTGAAAGCCAGCCAGGACTGCACAGTGAGACCCTATCTCAAACAACCACGACCAAGGGCCGGGGATTTAGCTCAGTGGCATTGCACTCGCCTTGCAAGGAGAAGGTCCTGAGTTTAATCCCCAATACCACACACAAAACAAAACAAACACCCAATGTACACACACAGACACACAGAGCAGGAAAAAGGCAATTATTTAAGGAAAGAGGTAAAAAATGGACCAATGTGCTCTAGTTACATAATCAACAGTTTTCACTATAAAGATAATACAGTTACGTGGTGAAACTAAAGGTAATTTAATGTATACTGTTTCTACTCATATGCATATTCAGGGTCCTACAGGATGCCCAGGATGTATTTTTGTTTTGTTCTGAATCTTATAGGTAAGAAATGAAAACCAAAGGATAAGAGACAATGAAGGCTACTTGAAGGCTGCTGAAAGAACACCACCCGGGCTCTTTCAAGAGCAGAAGAAGCACTGGTGATGTGACCAGTTCTACTCAGGGATAAAACATTACCTCAGCATTTCTTTTCAGTTCCTCAGCTTCAGCTTCTGTGTATTCCATATCAAAAATGTCCTCATTTCCAGAATCCTCATCTGAGCCCAATGCATCCAGAAAAGAGTTGTTAAACTCTAAGAAAGAAAGGAAAATTCTGTAAGAGATGTGAGTAAGAAGATAAAGTAGTTTGAGATACACATTTTGTCATCCTAAGAAAACATGAAACAATATCACAGTGCAAACCAGGGAATAATGGCAGACAATGGAATCTGTAAAAATAAAATTCTCTTACTTCTTTTATACATATTTACACGACAAAGGGGTCTAACCCTGACAAGAAAGGAATAAAACTAGGAAATATATTTTTACAGATAATCCTAGTTCACTTAATTCTGTATCATAAAAATAGTACATAAATTTGAAGTACTTGGCGAATAACAGGTATACACTACCATGGCCTGGCACTATGCCCCTTTCTTAAGAAAACTACTGGATGATGTTTTTCATCAAAGTACAAACATACAAAGAATAAAGAATGAAATACAGGAAATGAGACATTCATACAAAAAAGTCAGGAGTCCCCAGGAGAAGGGCAGGGAGATCCAGGGTATCTGCATGGACACAGCGGGCTATTAGTCCAGACTGAAGGAAGCACTGTGACTCCAGACTACCATCCTGCCACCAGCTCACTACCCTGAACCCGAAAGACAGAGTGCTTGATTGTGCCTAGCTTGGATCCTTATTTGTGACTTTGTTTCAATTATATGCCTGTGGGATTCTCACTCCTTCATCCCCTGCTGACCAGGTCAGCCAAGTGAGAACTGGAAAAAGGCCAGTGAAGTAAGAAACAGACAATATGGAAGTCAGTCCCATCTCCATGACAATGCATCTCTGTGGACCTCCCAGACCTGGTTCACACATTAGTTCTGACAAATGCCAGGACCATGTGGACTTTACATTACTCAATACTCACTTATGACTGCCTACCAATTTCCCCAGCGAGCTTTTGGAAATTCAAGGAAAAACTGAAGCCACATTCTGTTCTAGGAGTCTTAACATTGGCGATATTAGTCTTTCATTAAATAGACATTGTTTGGGCCTTTTCACTGAGCTACATCTCCAGCACATTTTTATTTTTAGTTTGAGACAGGGTCTCTTTGTTGCTAAGTTGCCCAGGTTATATTCAAACCTGCAATCTTCCTGTGTCAGCCTCCCAGAACAATGGGATTACAGGCATGTGCCACCATAGTCCCTGATTTGTTTGTTTTTAAACTGTTGAGATATATATAGATAGATACTAAAACTATAAAAAATAGGTGAACATAAATGTTAAGAATAGTGATTTCCTCTCAAAGAAACAGAGAAGAACAGATATACAAGTAATTTTTTTTTTTTTTTTGAGAAAGGGCCTCACTTCTGTAGTCCAAGCTGGCCTCAAACTCATGATGCCCCTTCCTCAGCCTCCTCAATGCTGAAATTACAGATGTATGCCACAGTGCCTGGCTGCAGGTAACTTTTGAGGTTCTATTTTTTTTTTGTGGTACCGGGGATCAAACTCAGTCAGGACCTTGCCCTTTCCAGGCAGGCATGGTGCCACTGAGCTACATCCTGGCCCTGAGGTTCTACTTCTGTACACGGGAGGAGTTTAAACTTGTTATTGTTAAAAACATTTTACAAGCTCTTCTATGTGTAATACATTTTATTTTTTAAAAATGTAATTAAAATAATCTCCATACCTTGAAGACTCAACTCTGTAGCTCTTTTGAGGTCATCATCTTCTTTCTGTTCCCAAGCCTCCTAAACAAAACAAAGACAAAAATAAGACTAAGGTATTTAAAGAGGTATTTGATCAGAATACTTAATGAGGATAAAATCAGCTAGTCCAGAAGTATTAGTTAATAATGCTTTCTTCTTTTCTTCTGTTTTTAAATTGAGACAGATTCTATGATCCTCCTGCCTCAGCCTCCTGGAGTGCTGGGATTAGAAGCATGAACCAAGACTGGGGGTTGGGGCAGGGCTTGACCTTTCTTTTTCTTTCTTGTTTTTAGTGCTGGGGATTCTGTTTTGTTTTTGTCTTTTACACAGGGTCTTGCTATGTAGTTCAGGCTAGACTTGACCTCATTATGTAGTTTAGGCTGGCCTTGGACTTTTTTTTTTTTGGTACCGGGCATTGAACTTGGGACCTTCCACGTGCAAGACAGGCAGCTGAGCTAAATCTCCGGCCCTGGCCTTGGACTTTTGGTTATCTTCCTGCCTCGGCCTCCCAAGTGCTGGGATTACAGGCTGCCTGCTATGCCTAGCTAGATGCTCCATTTTATAACCTATCCTCAGATCTCTGAAAAATAGGCTTGTTTTAACTGAGCTAATTGATAGAAAATAAGATGTCTCTTTTGTATGAAAATGGGGAGTGCTAACGTCCTTTTTCTGTTCTGTAAATAATATGCTTAGAAATTAGACCTTGGTCTTTTGTCTTCTATAGGAGTATTTCTAAGAGACTGGGGATGTAGCTCAGTGGTAGAGTGCTTGCTTATGTACAAGGCCCTGAGTTTGACTGCCAGCATCAGAAAAAAGGTAATTTTTCTAAAATGACTACTACAAATTATTTGTAAAATAGTCTGATATATGTATTTTGATAATATAGTAGCAAGAGTTATAGATCCTTATAAAGAAAAGCGTAGGACAGCTGGCTCTGAAATTATTTTAAAGCAACAGTTCTCAATGTTGGCTGCACATTAGAATTACCAGGAGAAGCTTTTTTTTTTTGGTACCAGGGATTAAACTTGGGACCTTACACTTGCGAGGCAGGCAGTGGCACCACTGAGCGAAATCCCTGGCCCAGGAGAAGCTTTTAAAAATCTACATTAGTCAGGTATGGCGGTGGATGCCTGTAATACCAGCCTCAGGCAAAAGGATCACAAATTTGAGGCCAGTCCGGGACTTGAGAGGCTGTCTCAAAATTTCAAAAAAGGGCTGGGGGGCTGGAGATTTAGCTCTGTGGTTCCGCTGTCTGCCTCCCAAGCACAAGGTTCCAAGTTTGATCCCTGGTACCAAATAATCAAAAAAGGACTGGGGATGTAGCTCAGTGGTAGAGCACTCCTGAGTTCCTCAGTGGTAGATCCCCAGTCCTGGGGAGAAAGTCCATATAAAAGGCAAAGAGGTATCACAGATATCACAGCAGAATTTCTGAGGGGCAGAACAATCCAGCTATTAGTTTTTTTTTTTTTTTTTTTTTTTTTTTTTTTCAGGGATTTAATTAAGGGCCTTGTTTTCAAGG
>NW_022900928.1:118316314-118388226 GCF_012274545.1 Fukomys damarensis
TTTTTTTTTTTTTTTTTTTTTTTTTTTTTGGTACCAGGGATTCAACTCAGGTCCTTGAGCTTGCAAGGCAGGCAGCAGAACCACTGAGCTAAATCCCTGGCCCAGATACTAGTATTTTTAAAACTTCTTCAGATAATTTTAATGTGCACTTAAGACTGAGAATCACTGGTATAAAATTTTTTTTAAATCTTACCTACAAGCATTAAAACTATGCATTCAGGAATCCTAGGGAGTCTTGGTAATTTTTCACTAACATGATTTGGAATAAATGGGAACAGACCACCATGAAAACACCACCTATAGCATAAATCAGGTATCGAGGTGATGCAAAGGTACAAATCCATTAGTATGAAGATGTAAAAACTGTGCGCTACAGACCTAGCTGAACCTAGCTCAGCAGCATAGTGCTTGTGTGCAAGGTCCTGGTTTGATCCAGAGCACCACATCAAAAACAAACCACCAAACATCAAACAAAACAAAACGTGTAAAACTTTAAGAATAGATTACACAAGGTCAGGGATTTAGCTCAGTGGTTCTGCGGCCTGCCTTGCACAATGTCCTGAGTTTGATACCAGGTACCAAAAATAAAACAAAATAAAACAAAACAGAAAGAAAATAGATTACTACAGAAAAACAGCAAATAAATGTGCTATTATCAAAATCTGATAATTAGGTTTTAGATATTATTTGTGATGACTTTATGCTCTAATAATTACAGGAAAAGATTGTGAAGAAATGACCAAAGCTGATATTAAAATATTAATATAACGATAAAATTACAGTGGTACACTGGGAATAATCTATATCTCATTTCACTTTAGCACGTGATGAACTACAGTATAGTATGGAATGTAACCAAAATTTTGCTGTATTTAGATTTTCAAAACAAGAAAATCTACAAAGGCACCTGTTTCAAATCCAAAGTAAGAAACAAACAATTTTTTAGGGTGGATCAATAACTTATTATGTGTAAATCCTCTAGAACAATGCCTGATACATAGTAAGTGCTCAATAAATGTTAGTTGCTTTTACTCTTTTTCTGGGAAAGACAGGTATGGAGAAAGTAGCCCTACAAAATCTCTTACTTGCTCCTGAAGGCTCTGAGCCAGTGCTTGCTGAAGCTCTTGTTCTTCCCTTTCACGTTCCATATCATACTGCTGGAGCCAATCAACTTCTCCCTGAGATCCTTCTGGAGTTTTGTTTTCTTTATTCTCATCACAGTCTTTTGTTATCTCAGTAAAACTGGCAGGATCTGAGGGAAAAGAACGTTAACATTATTTTGCAGATTTCTCTCTGAGAAACTGAAATTTCAGGACTAGAGTGACATCTACTGTTGAGAGTAACCTACTAAAACCTCATCTAAGAGTTAGCTGGTATATACAATTTCATCTTACTATACATCTACATCATGGTTTCCCAACCTCAACACTACTGATAATTTAGGTGGGATGAGTATTTTTTGGGGATGGGGACAGTGAGCAGTCTGTAGAATTGGAGAATTTCAACAGCATCCTTGGCCCCTTCCTCCAAATGCCATCAGCACTCATCTTCACCAGTTACAACAACCAAAAATGAAAGCATCACCAAATTTCCCCTGGGGGGATGGACCTGCCCTTAGTTGAGAACCACTAATGTACAGCAATGGTCTGAAATTTAACAGATCATCAGGAGGACACTATGACTGAGGATGGGAAAGAACAAATATCTATAATACTCATAAGCCACAGTGCCACATATTCAAGTTCTAGAAATACAGTTCTGTTAGAGTAAATGAAATATTAGGCTAAAATGATTAAGCTGTTATAGGATTTTCCCATTTACTACACTATACGTCAAAATGAAGTATTTGTTTTCACATTAAAAATCAAACTAGGGCTTGGGATTTAGCTCAGTGGTGCCACTGCCTGCCTTGCAAGCGCAAGGACCTGAGTTCAATTCCTGGTACCCCCCTAAAAAAACAAATCAAACTAATGAGATCTTGGTGTACCTAAGTGGTAGAGGATGTGCTCAGCATGCACAGCACAATGCCTTGGGGTTCAATTCTCAGCACCCCTCAAAATCAAACAAGCCTTGTATATATTCTAGATCAAAAGAGCTAAACAGAAAATAATAAATGCTATAGAAAGCTATCACAGTACATATGCATAAAAGCATCCAGGGAGGGGAGAAATATTTTTTTTTGTTGTTTGTTCCTTCTCAATCTCAAGGCTATATGGCTATCGGGATAAACAGGAAGTCATGATGTTCTGGTTATCTGAATTATGGGAGTAACAAAACTTCCAATACAGGTAAGAGTGGAAAAGAAGAGAAATTTTAAAAAAACATAAAACAGTTTATCAAAGTAAAAATTCTCACTGGGTTAAGGCAAGTCTCATAAAAAGAATTTAACTAGTCAGTAAGAATTACCTTTATATATTCATTTTATGAAACTGTTTATAAGTTAGTATTTATACTCTTTAGTGGTCCTAATCCTGCATTGTATATGGATACTTCTCTCCCTCTTTTCGTAAACTAAGTGTCACTATGTGGTGCAGGCTAGCCTTCTCAAACTTACCATCCTCATGTCGCAGCCTCCCAGAGTGCTGGGATTACAGACATACGCCACCATGCCCCGCTTAAACAGATACTTCTTTATTGCACAAATAACTCTGAAGCTTATGGTATTTTGGTTTTACACTCAAAACAACAACTAATTAATTTTTTTATTAAAAACTTTTTTTTTTAGTACCAGGGATCGAACTCGGGACCTTGCACTTATGAGGCAGGTGGCAGCACCACTGAGCTAAATTCCCAGCCCCACACTAATTATTTTGAATTGTATTGAACTGCTGAATGAATATTCATTAGAAAAGAAGACAACACTCAGAATGTATTGGGTGCAACCCTCCTGCCTTTTTCTCTGGAAATACTGGGGACCAAACCTAGCACTTTGCACACACCAGGCATGTGTGCTACCACTGGGCTACACCCCTAGCTTTCCCCCACCCCCCGGGCGTACCGGAGCTCGAACTCATGACCTTGCACTTTCAAAACAGGTGCTGTGCCACTAAGGTAAATCCCCAGTTCCCCTGCCCTCTTTTAACAAATTTCATTTTAAACAGGTTCTTTAGCTAAGTTGCCCCGCTGTCAACTTGCAATCCTCCTGCCTCAGCCTCCAGAGTAGCTGGGACGACAGGCATATACCTAGCTAAATATAACACTCTTACAATGAATATATTATTTACCTCTTTCCTACTTGAACTGAAACCTCTCCTTTTCCTATGTCTCTATTTCAGTGAATGAGATTACTGTCCATAGTTGTTTTTTGGCAGAGACAGAAACCTGAGGATCATTTTTTTCTTTCCTTTTGCTTTTTTTTTTTTTTTTTTTTTTTTTTTTTTTTTTGGTGAACCCAGGGCCTTCACACTGAGCTATAGCCCCTTTTTTATTTTGAGATAGTGTCTTGCTAAGTTGATAAATTGCCCAGGTGGGACCTGAACTTATAATTTTTCTGCCTCAACTTCCCAGAGTGCAGGGATTACAGCTGTGTGACACCATACTCGCCGTCCAAGGATCACTTTTTATTTCTCACTCTCATTAACTCCTCACCTCAGATAAACCGTTATTCCCTAACCAAATCCTGAACGCATTAGTTTTTATTTCTAAGTCAAAACCTTGGTTTAGCGGACCATTAACTTTTGGTTTGGACTTTGCAGTAACTTGCTAACAGGTCACACAGAATCACCCTGATTCTTCCTAATTTATGTGCTATATTGCAGCCAGTGTTACCTTTTTTCAAACATCGATCTTTATTAAAAACATGTTTTCTTAAAGTATCCAATAATTCTAATGCTTTTGAAATAAAAGTCAAACTGCTAAACGTCGTTTTAGGCCTGGCAAAGGCCCCTAGAGACTGCTTAGCTCTCTAGTTTCATCTTCCTCCCTCTTCAGCACCACCCTCCAGTCATGCAAGTCATTCTGAACTTTTTCTTTAGGTCCACTAACTTGCCATAGCCTTTTCCCTGTCTGAGCCTTTGTACACACTGTTCCCAGAGGTGAGTGGCTGGAGTTTGCCTCTCCTCAGTGACTTACCACATGGCCAATCTGTTGGGTCACAAATATTTACTGAGAATCTACTGTACTGAGAATGCACTGCTGTAAGCTGGGGCTACAGTAGAACTTAAATGCAAAGGCTCTGGGATGAAAATAAAATTAGCAAATCTGAAGGACAGAGAAGGCAAGGTGGCTAAGGCAGGAGAGTGAAAGTGAGGAACAGTGTGGAGCCAGGACACAATAAGAAGCTCAGTTATTAAGTGTACTGAGATGTCACAATAAATTTGCAGTGCAAGTGTGACATGGTATGACTTATGCTTTTAAAAAAATTACCCTGCCTGCTTTGCCAGGTCTGTGGGTACAGGAGTAGAAGAGACATTATTTAGGGACCAGGCCAGAGGTGGAAAGTTAGAGCTGTTACCATAAAGATGTTGTACATGACTGAATTCACGTACCACTGACTGTGTTTACTAGTGGACTGAAAATAAAGTGTAAAGTAAAACAAAACATCAAAGGAGGCAAGTTTTTTTGGCCTGAGCAACTGGGCAGATGATGGCACCATTTGATATGGAGAAAGCCTAATTGGTAGAGGAAGTAATCAAAACTAGACAGCCAGAGCTGAGGGTGTAGCTCAGAGATAGTGTGTCCTGGGTTCAATCCCCAGAACTGCCAAAACAATTTTTTTTTAAAAAGTGGAAACCGAGAAGCTGGCTGAAGCCTCTGTGTGCTGCTTCTTGGGTTACTCTCAGCAAATCTGCACAACAAATGCATATGAGGCATTTTGCCTCTAGGCTTGTTCGGATCTCCTTTGCCCATGTTCATTTTTCCTCAGCCAGGCACAGAGCTGCCCAGTGTGTCTAGCTCTTACTCACCCCTGTGCTTTTTCTACAGAGATCAATGTAGCTGTCAAACAGACTTTTCAAAGATGGGTGATAGCAAGTGTCTTTGTTACTTTCTCACTGTTAAAGACACAATATTTGACACCTACACCTGTAAGGGGGAAAGGTTTATTTTGGTTCACAGTTTCTAGAAGTTTCAGTTCACAGCCAGCTGGCTTCAATGCATGGCAGCATGGCACAGAGGCATGGCAGAGGAGAAAAGCTCATGGAATAGTGGCAGGAAGCAGAGAAGGGTCAAGGGAGAAGGGAGGGAGATATACCAAATATATATTTATTCTTATTTTACTTGCATATAAGAGAGTTGAAAATTGAAGTACTTCTGACTTTGCAAATGTAGAAAATAATTTTGTGATTATTTTACTTTTCTTTTGTATTGGGGATCGAACTCAGGACCTTGGTGCTTGTGAGGCAGGCATGGCACCACTAGACTAAACCCCCAGCTCTATTCTACTATTCTTTGCATTTCCAAAATCCTAGACTTGGATTATTTAGAAGCCATCTGTCACTGCAAGACTTTGGAACACACTTATGTTTTAACATATGTTCACTTCATTAAACTTACCTGGCTCTGTGACTGTTCTGGGCTTCTCAGCTTCCACAGTGTCTGGATTTTCAGACATTTCTGGAATATCATCTTCTGCAAATCCAGTATCTGGGCTGCTGGTTGGTTTATCATCATCATCATGACTGAGGGTTGGTGACGCTTCTCTCTTACTGATCTCTAAGACAGCTGCCAGAAGCTCTTCTTCACTCATTCTGTCATATCCCGAGTTTTCCAATTCAGACTTATCAGACTCGACTCTGCATAGTTTTGAATCCTGAAGAAGAGTTACTTTTTTTTTTTTTTTTTTTTGGGTGGAACCAAGATTTGTATCCAGAGCTATATAACTGTATTCAAATTATTTATTTACTTATGTATGTATTTTCTTAAGTTTACTGGTACATTTAGGTATACAATACAGTTACATTCATCACTGGGATCTTGTACCTTTACATGGGGTATCTTGATTTTTTTGTTTGTTTGTTTGTTTTTGTTTTTTTGAGACAGGGTCTCACTGTAGTTGAGACTGAGCTGGAACTCACTATGTAGCCCAGGCTGGTCTCGAACTCACAGCGATCCTCCTGTCTCAGCCTCCCGAGTGCTGGGATTACAGGCATGTGCCACCACGCCCGGCCATAACTTGATTTTTTTTCCTAGTCCCCTACCCTTCCTTCAACCCCTCTACCCTTCCCTATTTACAAAGACTGTTTCCATTTTTTCCTTTTCTCATATTTTTTCTTTTCTCGTCTTTCCTTTCCCCTACCCCTCCCACTTCCTCTACTCCTTCAGACCTTTTCTTCCTATTTCACACTATCAATTATACATCGGTAACTAGTGTCTACAGCAATTTTCTCTTCTGTTTCCTATTAATTAGAGTTTAAAACAGAAACTTTCTTTCTTTTTTTTTTGGTACTGGGGATCGAACTTGGGTCCTTGTGCTTGTGAGGCAGGTGGCAGAAACACTGAGCTAAATCCCCAGCCCAGAAACTATTTCTAAAAAAAAACAAACAAACATTTTTTTGGTACTGGGGTTCGAACTTGGGTTCTTATGCTTTGTCAGGCAGGTGGTGGAACCACTGGGCTAAATCCCCGTACCTTCTAAAAATTTCTTTGCTCCTTTAACGATAACAATTGGGCAAACCTAATTTTTAAAATAACACTACGTAAGAACATGATCATTTTTTTTAAATTTTTTGGCAGTACTGGAGATTGAACCCAGAGCTTCTGCAACAAGTTAAATTCCCAAACCTTTTAAAAAATTTTGAGACAAGCTGGGCTCAGACTTATGATCCTCCTGCCTCAGCCTCCCAGAGTGCTGTACACTTCCATGACTGGCTTGATACTTCTTTTTTTTTTTTTTTTTGTTTTTTTTTGAGACAGGGTCTCACTATGTAGTTAAGACTGACCTGGAACTCACTATGTAGCCCAGGCTGGTCTCGAACTCACATCAATCCTTCTGCCTCAGCCTCCCAAGTGCTAGGATTACAGGCGTACGCCACCACACCTGGCTTGATACTTCTTCTTGATTACAGTAAGTGTTAAGTATGTGCTTTGTAGAAATTTGGGAAATACATAAAAATTGATAAAAATCACTCAAAACAGATTACTCAGTATAAGTACTTTTGTCCAGGTACACAGGGATTATATTATAAATACTCTGTTCATTGCACTCAATATGCCATTTGAATTATTGGCCGGTCTTAAATGAAAAAAATTAAAACTTCACAAGATTATATAAATATTAAAAAATTATATTCTGAATAACTTTATTTCTCAAAGAACTTCTGAATTTCAATTCTCATTCAAGGTGAGGAACCTCAAACTACTACTAGCTTTAAAGTAAGGTAGGAGACAATTAAGCACACAAAATAATTATTATAATTTATTACATCACCAAAAGAGAAGTTTGAAATAAAACACAGTAGCATAACATGATACAATCACCTAGATAAACTTAAATTTCCAAGCCATTAGTTACTAAGTGTTAAGGTAGATACGATGATGTAGCCATGTCTTCATATTCATAATTTAAATAAATTATCTGGTTGCTCTGTTGATGTATAATGTTTACTACAGTCCCTTTAAACAATTTTTACTAAAATTAGGTAATTATCTGAGGTCTAATATGTAAAAGTAGCTTAGAAGGGTAACAAGAAATTTTACCTACAATTACTTTAATTTCTTTCTTTCTTTTTTCTTTTTTTTTTGTACCAGGGATCAAACTTGGGTCCTTGTGCTTGTGAGGCAGACAGCAGAACCACTGAGCTAAATCCCCGGCCCAATTACTTTAATTTCTTAAAAAAGACTTTTTTTTTTTTTTAGTTAGAGAAATCACATCCTTTAAAACTAGTGGCACATGCCTGTGATCCCAGCACTCGGGAGGCTGAGGCAGGAGAATCGCTGTGAGTTTAAGACCAGCCTGGACTACATAGTGAGTTCCAGGTCAATCTCAACTACACAGTGAGACCCTGTCTTACCAAAAAAATAAACCTAGTACCTGGACCGGGTGTGGTGGTACAGGCCTGTAATCTAGCACTCAGGAGGCTGAGACAGGAGGATCAACGCAAAGTTCAAGGCCAACCTGGGCTATACAGTAAATTCAAGGCCAACCTGAACTATACAGCAAGACCTTGTCTCAAAAAACTAAAAAATAAAATAAAATTTGCAGTTGGGCTTGTAATCCCAGCACTTGGAAGGCTGCATGAAGGAGGAGGTTCACCACGAATCTGAGGCCAGCCAGAATTACATAAGTGAGACACTGTCTCAAAAAGCCAAAAACCAAACAAACAAAAAAAACCCCACATTAGTATCTGAACAGAGCCACTGGGTTTGTGACCCATCTTGTGTTATTTCTTAGGTTTGTTGATTACAAAAGATATTTTGTTTGGACAGCAAGAGTTTCAGAAATCTATGTCAAGTGTTGTGGCGAAAAATTACTTACTTTCTCCAGGTCTTCCTGTTGTTCATTGCCTGACATTTCACAAAGTCGCTGGCTGACAGCCACAGAGCGTTTTAGCTCATCCTCACTGTCTGAATCAATGTATAAAGCCAAGGAGCTCTTGGCTTTAAAGGT
This sequence comes from Fukomys damarensis, assembly GCF_012274545.1. Lineage (NCBI taxonomy): Eukaryota > Metazoa > Chordata > Mammalia > Rodentia > Bathyergidae > Fukomys > Fukomys damarensis. The sequence goes on from NW_022900928.1 coordinate 118,324,860, forward strand.
GAATTTCCTGTAAGTAAAAAAAAAAAAAAAAATGTATGATAAACATTTGTCTTTGTTATTCTTTTGACGTATAAATACCAAACAAAACACTTTTTCATTATGAAAAACTATTTGACAGAGAAAACAGATTATCAAAAGAGATACAGTAATCATTTCATTACCTTTGACCCACTCCTAAAGAGCTATGCTCTGAGAATTGGCTAACTCCTATGCTATTATATTATCATCAGTAAGCCAATCATACTGTACCCTTTTCTGTCAGTGATCAACCCCAATGAAGTTTGCTGTTGTCTTTATAAAGTAAATATTCTACTGAATTCTTGCAGGCATTGCAATGAATAAATGTTTTTGACAAACAAAATGCATGAGAACTATTTTTGATCTTTTAAATTATGATTCATGCACTTTAAAAATAACAGTAACATTCCACTTATCCAATTATCTCTAGGTCAGGCTTCTGGCAACCTCTGTCTTTCAGAACAGACGTTCTAAAGCAAGAAGAAAGCCTTCTAAGGAGGCAGTTCTAAAGCCCATGCACTTAAAGGGTCACTTTCTCACCCAAGAAATGGTGTATAAAATAGTGTAGCAAGTTCATCAAGAAATGAGAGCTAGGAAATGAGAAAATAACCACAGAAAAGGACAAAAAAGAAGTATAAATATAATTACTATAAGGGTAAACTGTCCTGTAATAATTTAGGGTTTCTTCTCAGTGTAGTGTCACATTAATACACAGTGCAATAACAAACATTCACAATGCTCATTCTACATCATTAATATTATAAGTTATCTTCACTATATTTAAGAATATAAGGAATAGTACAATATATTTTAGAAATTTTCATCCAAAATGACTAAAACTTTTTAAAGATAAATGCTTACAAAGGCAAGCTTCAGTTACATAAAAATTAATCTATGTGGAATACTAAATATTAGTCTTACTTATACCAGATAAGGTGTTACTGTGTTTTCTCTGTGAGCTGAAAATAAACTAAAGGAAAAGAGGTAAATGCCAAAGAACAAGAACTTTCTTGGATAGAGGTTAAAATAAATTCATATGCTATAATTAAAATTATACATATATATATATATATATATATAAAATGGAAATATGAAAAATGCAATTAATGTGAAAACTATAAACATATGGAGTGATGGCAGCAGGAAGAGGCCACAATGGAAAGCAGGAGGACTGCACAGCAGCAGAGATCAAAGAAAAGAGGCAGTGGTCATTGAGAAGCCCACACAGTTTATGGCTGGGACAGTTGGGATATCACTGCACTCCAGCCTGAACACTTCAACAGCCTCCTGTTATGTGTTCAAAAGGGTTCTTAGTATAACTTAGAAATAGCCAATTAGTCATCTTAATTCCTTATTTCTGATTTAATGTTCACCAAGCAAACCTGAATGTCTGAATTTATCCAGGTAAATACTTTGGTGAAGAGAATGACACCTGGCTGTTATTTATTTATTTATTCCTGTTTGTTATTTCACTAGAATCAAATGTGACAAAGGATATTGTAGCAGAAGCAACGGTATTATGGTTCATAATTCAGCCTCTTTTAAGTTTGATCGGCATGATGGGTCTTCTAGGGCCTAATCATCCTTTACTGTCCAACTATCAAATTCTCATATCAATAGAGACCCTGGAGAACAGATGACCATGCCAAGGTATAATGATGTCCAATGAAACTATCTGTTTCTTGCAACTATAGTGATTTGGTACATAAAGAGTGCATTCCATTAATAATTAACTATATTTACAGAAGGCAGCTTGCCTGTAGCAATGAAAAATATTCATCTTGTAAATGCATCACTTGCTCACTTTCTAAGCAGCCAAGTGGTATTGCTCATTTGTATCTTGAGAACGGGCAAGAGTATTCATATCGGTACCATTTCAGATTTCTAGTCATGTTAGTCATCTGGTTTTAATTGCACTGAAAAATAATTAACAGGAGGAAAAGAAAACAGCAGTTCCCAAATGTCATTTTATGATTATATAAGCCCCCCCAAAGCCCTTAAACAACAAAGATGCCTCCTCTAAAAGTAATTTGGGACCTCAAATTTTTAGAAAAACAAATTTTAAAATCAAATGACAACTAAGTCAATTGGAATTGTTTTAATTAGGAACCATGATTCTAGCAAAATCTTAGGAGATATAATTTTTTAGAAAAACTATTTGCTTCCCTCCTAGGATAAATTTTTGGTCTTAAACCAAAAAACAAAATGCAAAACAGCTGCATTTCCAGTGTACATGGTGGCAGGAAATCCAGTGTTGTTTTCCTATCCCATTTCAGAAGTTCTCCTACTCAGCATCAGACAGTAAGTCTTAGTCTAGCAAGAGGTAAAAGGCTTGGGATGTCATGCTTATCTTTGAAGAAGACTGCTTTAGAGCAAAGGGGGCCATTTTATCCCTCTAATCCTTAAAAATCATCTGTCACCGGTCAATTTTTAGAGTTTCAGAATGAAATATTATATATTATCAAATAAGTTTTAAAAGAAAATATTGAAAGAATCACCCGAACTTCTTTTGTTATGAAGAACTCGTTATAGTCTAGATTATGTTCTAAATGAGATTAGGAAAATTCTGAAGTATGGGTAATACAGAGCAATTACCATGCAAAAAAGAAGTGTGTGTGTGTGTGTGTGTGTGTGTGTGTGTGTGTGTGTGTGTGTGTGTGTGTGTGTGTAATCTTAGAGACAATTTTGGGTACACAAGAAATATAACTCACTTTGAAGGTGTAGAAGGGCTGGTGATGCAGGAATTCACCATTTGAGAGGTTTTCAATGGTCTAGAACTATCAGAAAATTAGAAAATATATAATGTATACAATTACATTATTAAAGATACATATTTAAATTATAAAATAAAATATTTTGTGCCACAATTATAAATCTTCTTAAAAAACAAACAATTATAACACTTATAAATTACTAGTAATAGAGGCTAACAGAGAAAATGAAATATCATCTCTGGGCTCTTCTTATCTAATAATAAAAATAAACAGATTTGAAAATGAAGTCAAGTGTAATGCATATGAAAAAACTTGCGAGAAATTACTTTGCTTCAATTCTTTTAAATAATAAAATAATAAAAGCTCTCATTTATTGAGGACTTACTAGATGTCAAGCACTACAGTAAGAACTCAACATGTATTACCTCACTTATGTTGACAACCACTCTGTTATTTTCCCTATGGACAAGCCAAGGAATTTATCCAAGGTCTAAAAGCTATAAATAGCAGAGTCAGAGCGTCTGGTTTAGGCTTGTAACCAAAGATCCTACACTGATGGTGATACAATAATACCAAAGCCAAGATGAGGAAAAACTCAACCAGCAGAGGGCAGTTTGCACCAGCAAAAACATTCACTCTAAAAAAGAACCCAAAATACTAAGACTCTCTGAGAACATGCTTTTATGAGCGGACCCTTGAGGGTTATAGTATAAACTTACATAATTATTAATCCAAAGGGAAATACATTTTATACAATTTCATCAATTCAAGTTGACAAATATTTAGTATATAGCTTCTCAAATTTGCATGTCCAAAGAGTCACCTGAGTTATTAAAAATAGCAATTCCAAAGTGATAGATCTACTGAAACCACTTCAGGGAAGAACACTGAAATCAGTATTTTTGGTGCTCAGGTGATTCTTATGATCACTCAAGTTCTCCAGTGGCCTAAAAGGGTAAGAGGACTTCCTACAATGTACCTTTTTGTTTGTTTGCTTTTTGAGGCAGAGGTCTCCCTTTGTAGTTCAGCCTGGCCCTGAACTCACTACGTAGCCCAGGCTGGCCAAGAACTCATGGCGCTTCTCCCGCCTCAGCCTTCTAAGTGCTGGGAATACAAGCGTGTGCCACCATGCCTAGCTCCAATGTACCTTATCAAGAAAGGCAGCTAAAAAACTTGGAAGAACTTTAATCAGGCAGTAATTTAACACTAAAACTCCAAAATTCCATCTGGGAGCCATGTTATGTAGCTCAGTCATTCTTTTGATGCATTACTGAAATCCATTTCAAAAGGAAAGGTAAAGACATTGTCGCTTAAGGACTCACACTGTCGTATGTGCACTCCAGCCAAGAGTAAAAGGTGGTTTTGTATTTTCAGTGCAATGAGATGACAGGGTCAGGTATCTTGGAATGATGACTTGCTGCCCAATTTTGTTGTTCAGTGAGAGAGCCACATTGAAGCTGTATCGTTTCAAATGAAGAATGAGGACCCTAAAAAACAGGAGATGGTGACTCTAGTGACACACAGGTAGCTCTCTTATGGGTTAAGACATCATTTTAACTAATGTTAGGTAAATTTACATATTAGATAAATTTTGATTTAACGAATACATTTGGACAAACTAAAGCTATTTCAAAGTATGTTTACTATATCAGCACACTGAAATCTAATATTTTATAAAGTTAATACGCACTAATAAAAAGTAAATTGAAAAGTAATATTTACTGAACACCAGCCATGTACCAGGTACAGTGCTAGGTACAAATAAAAACAATACTTGACACTGGTGGATTACTGAGGCTTGGTAAAATATTTCTAATGCTCCCAAAAAATCAATAAATAAAATAAAAGCAGATAAAAATACTAAATTATTATTATTGTTTTTATTTTTTGGTACCAGGATCACACTCAGGACCTTATGCTTGCAAGGCAGGCAGCAGAACCACTGAGCTAAATCCCCAGTGAAAATACCAAATTCTTAGATGTTGCTATTGGTATTGGCTTAAATTCTCAAATAATTTATTTCACTGATAAAAAGTTTAAAAGGAAATTAGTGCCAGGCGTGATGGCACATGCCTGTAATCCCAGCACTCGGGAGGCTGAGGCAGGAGGATTCCTGTGAGTTTGAGACCAGCCTGGGCTACACAGTGAGTTCCAGGTCAGTCTCAACTACATAGTGAGACCCTGTCTCAAAAATAAATAAATAAATAAATACATAAATAAATAAATAAAAAGGAAATTAGTTTTATGTAACCACACAGTAAAGTAATGTCTACTTAACTGAAATGTTACATAGCCTTTATGTTTGATGATGAACACTATTTCAAAGCATTTTTTATAGTAATTAAGTCTCATTTCAGAAATACTTTCTCTGGAAAAAGCTTAGAGAGAAATAGAAAAAATTTTCCCACCTATAAAAAAGTTATACAAAATAATTTGCATGCCAAATCTGACTTGTAAGCCTTTTTGGTTTCCATTGTTGTAAACTTTTTGACTTCACTGTACAGAACATAATCTCTGCCTGATATATTAAGTATAATTTACAGGCCACAAGAACTTTAAAATTTGAATTTAAAAAAACCATACAGGAAAAAATTTCAGTTTTAGGCAAAAAATTCTCACCTATGGAAAACTTTCTTACTGTCTATGCTTTTACTATGGAAGTCACAAACTAAAAAATTTGCAAACTGAAGATATCAACTGTACTTCTCTTTTAAAAAGCATTCATGGTCTTCAAATTCAGTGTGAAAGAAAACAAGGATCCAAATGATGTGAAGAAACTAAAACTGATATAAAAAAATCAAACATTTAAATAAATTTCACAATAATCCTAACCAAAATAAAAGGTAATATGAAACAGGAGGGTAAGTCAGAATCACTTATTTGCAAAGATGAGGCAGATTTAAAGTGAATAGATTTGAAAAAGATATCAGGTCCTTCAAGAATAAAAGTAGAATGACTTTGAATATTAAAATGAACAAAAATAAGAAGACTAATCCTTAACATGTAAGATACACAGCCTTCCATTTTGAGTAAGTTTGAAATAAATTCACTTTTAATGCATGATCTAACAAAAAAAAAGAGAAAAATTCTGCTCAATGTACATTTTTAATTTGAAAGACTAAATAGTTTGAGAATGAGAAAGGGAAGAAACACTCCGGTTGTAATGTCAGACAAGTTTTTTTACTATTTATTTTTTTTTAGATAGGGTCTTGCTATGTAGTTTAGGCTGGTCTTAAACTTACTATGTAGCCCAGGCTGGACTCAAACTGATGGTGATCCTCCTGCCTCAGCTTCCCGAGTCCTGGAATTAAAGGTGTGTGCCACCACAACTGGCCACATAAGTCTTTTTCATTGCACACTGGTTTCCTTAGTGACATTTGGTAACAACCAATAGTTTACCTTAAGTTCTCTTCCTGCATTCTTCTTGCCTCATAACACTCACAAATATGAAAGAGCAAAGTCTCTTAAGTAAAAAATATAGGCTAGGCAAAGACTTTTTGAACAAAACTCTGATCACATAGAAAATATTACAAAGAATCAATAAGTGGGACTACATCATATTAAAAAGCTTTTGTACAGCAAAAAAAACCACCAACAGAGTGAAGAGACAACCCACAGAGTGGGAAAATAACTATCAGCCATTCCTCAGACCAGAATATGTACAATACATAAAGAACTAAAAAACAAACAAGGGGCCAAGGATTTAGCTCAGCAGTTCGGTGGCCTGCCTTGCAAGCGCAAGGACCTGAGTTCGATCCCCGGTACCAAAAACAACAACAACAAAAACACCAAACGAAACCCAAAACAGACTTGTCCAAATTTAAAGATCCAATTAAAAAAGGGCATCTGAATTTGAATAGACAATTCTCAGATGAAGAAGTATCAACAAATAAATACACGACAAAATGTTCAACATCATTGAGAAATCCAAATTAAAACAACACTGAGATTCCATCTAACACCAGAAAGAATGGCTATCATCAAGAAATCAACAGGGGAGCCAGGGATTTAGTTCAGTGGTTCCACCACCTGTCTCGAAAGTGCAAGGGTCCAAGTTTGATCCCTGGTATGCCCCCGCCAAAAAGAGAAATCAACAGGGCCAGGGATTTAGCTCCATGGTTCTAGCACATGACTTGCAAGCAACAAGGTCTTGAGTCCAATCCCCGGTACCAAAAAAAAAAAAAAAAGGAAATCAATCAATTACAAATGTTGGTAAGGCTGTGAGAAAAAAAGGAACCCTTCTCCACTATTGGTGAGAGTGTAAATTTGTACAGCCAATGTGGAAATCAGTATGGAGATTCCTCAAAAAGATAAAACTAGAGGTTCCATTTAACTCAACTATTCCCCTTCTTGATATTTTCTGGAAAGAGTCAAAAGCATCATATTACAGAAATATATGCACACCCACATTTACAACAGCAAAATTTGTAATAGCTAAGTCTTGGAAACAGCCCAGATGCCCATCAATGGATGAATGGATAAGAAAAATGTGGTTCTTATATACAGTGGAGTACTACACTGCCATAAAGAGGTATAAACTTGGGCCAGGGATTTAGCTCAGAGGTTCCATTACCTGCCTCGCAAGCACATGGTTCTGAATTTGATCCCTGGTACTAAAACAATACAAAACAAAACAAACAAACAAAAAGAAGTATAAACTTGAGACATTTTGGGCAAATGGATGCCCCATGAGAACATAATTTTAGGTGAAATAAATGAGACACACAGGTTTACATACTGCATTATTTCTCTAGGAAATAGGAAGTAGGAAGAGTGTTCAAATGGGAAAGGGAGTAAGGGAGGGGAGAAGGAAGGGAAAGAAGGGAAAAGAAAGGAAAACAGAAAGAAAATGGAAACAAAGCTTTTGTAAATTGGGTGAGGAAGAAGGGCTAAAGGGAGGGGAAGGGAATGGGGAAAAAAGAATCAAGATATATTATGTTCAGGTATAAATTCTCTATGATGAATTTGTATATCATTATGTATATCAAAAGCATATCAATAAAATGAATTAAAATAGAAGCTATATCCAATATAATACTGTAGGATTCATAAAATGATTTCCTTAAGAACAATTTGTTTTCTAGAAAGGTATATATTACAGAATGCAAAAGAACTAGTCTCTGGGGGCTAGGTTCCAGAAACTCCACAAATTGAATCTAATAAAAGAAAAGCAAAGTATGGTAGGCAAAGTGCCACATAAATAATTCATGCGAGTAATGATCTTTTTTGTGGCTGAGACCATGCCTGGAAAGAACCAAAAGCTGCACTGTAACCACAACATAAGCTTTTGTAACCAGCTTCATTTTATGTTTGTCTACACAGCAGTAACAAAATATAAGTTAATTTCATTCCCAAGTCTGAACTGTCTCATAATACAGGAAACTTATTAACTTAAAAGAAAAAGAAATGCACAAAATGCAAATGGTTTTTCTTATTTTATTTTCAGGCACGTGTGTCTCTGCAGATTCTTACTGACAGTGTGGAATTCAAAAGGGTTAGGCCTCACCAGCTGCATCTTATTGCCATCTCCTTGGGACTCTAACGACCTTTTGCTCTTTAACATTCCAGTCCCCTTTCCTTTCTTACACAAGGGCATTCTACCCCTCCATCCTGTAGACTATACCTATATCAGTTTGGTTAACCTTCTTTATCATTCTAGTAAGCTCCTAATCCATTCTAGTAAGCTTCACTTACATTTGTAAGTGTAGTACTTTTTAAAAACACGTATTTTAAATTTACCTGGGAAGCCTGTTAAATTTGTGTCTGACAAGGGCACACTTCCCACCACACTTTTCACAAGAATACTCAAGTTCTTCTGCCTATAAAAAGATGAGAGGGGAAAAATTAAGAATGAAATTGATTCAGCATTAATTAATCATTATATGTAAGCAATCTTCTCTATTAGTTTAGTGGAATGATAAGTCTGAACCAGTTTAAACTTCTGTGTTCTGAGCTACAAGAATTACCAAATTAAGACTAATCTTAAAATAGTTATCATATGATATATTATTTCAGAATTCTTAATTCCTTCTTTACTAAGGAAATGTTTCAACTCATGATGGTGAGTCTTACTTTTCCTCATGAATACACATGAACTGCTGCCAAGAATATATCTAACTTTTAACATTTGGCTATAGCACAGATCACCTTCAGGTTAGGCGGAGTTCCTGGTCTTTTAGGTGTAACTCTACCTTTTTCTTATAATGAAATTCAATCTTCTGGTGAATGCCCACTAAAGATAAATGCTCTAATAGGACCCAAAGTTTGGGGTGGATATCATTACCTAGAGAAAACTGAAACAAGTCCTTAAAAAATGGGGATAAAGATACAAAGGGTAATTTTCAGCCTATGATAATTACAGAAATAGTAAAGAATGATTAAAAAAAAAAAAACAAGAAAAAAGCAGAGTATTTTTATCTTTGGGTAGAGCAGAACAGTCATTTAAATAACTGATTTTTTTTTAAACCGGAGGAAGACAACAGTGCCAATTTGCTAACAACAAAACAAGGAGTATTAGGTATAGATGAAGAGGGATCCTGGCAAATTTCCACCAGTTGCAAGGTCTGCTACACATAGGTCTGATTAAGGCCCAGAAACTTTCTGAATACCTGTGAGGTTATATCACAGACACAAATATTTATCTACAGCTTTGGATAAACATGATCCTTCCCTTCCAGTTCCCATCACAGCACACACAACCTAAGGAAAAGCAAAGAGTACTTTTCTTCTTTAGGTATTAGTATACCAACTTATATAGTATTACGAATTATAATTTATGATATGAAATTTTAGCATGTTACTTCAAGTGCTTTAAATTAACATATTTTACAAATAACGAACCACTTCTAAGCTTGTCTAAAATAGCTGCTGTTGAATTAAAGATAAAATCTGTTTAATCAGTCTTCTTCAGTAACAGATTTATTAAGCTTTATAAAATAAATTTTATAAATACTTTTAATGTTTTCCCTGCAAGAATTTGTTTGAAACTCTGCCTTAAAAACAAAACTTAAAACACAACTATCTACGATACACAAAAGATAGTTATATGAAAATAACAAAGGTATTACTTACCCTAAAAAAAAGATCAAGAGAATCTTGAATTGAACGAGGAGGGAGTGGCTTTTTCCTACGAGGAAGGTCGATGGAGAGGTCATTAAACTGTTCTCTTTTGGGGATAGTCTCTCCACATCTGTAAAATAAAAAGAGACAAATATAAGTAGTTAGAGGAATGAAAAAATACTTTTCTACAGAACTCATATTGCTGACATACTATGTGTAAGCATCAGAAGTAGACAACATTTAAGACTTTATTCTGAGACAGTATAGCTAAACTGCCCAGGGTTGACCCCATACTTGGGATCTTCCTACCTCAGCCTCCAAGCAGCTCAGATTACAAGAGAGCACCACAATGCCCAGCAAAACTTTTTTGGTGTTTAAGCCTTATTAAATAAACTGAGATAAAATTTCAAGTTTAGGTATTTAAGGATGTTCTTAAACTACTAAATTTAAAATTTTTATATTTTCAAAAACTTCAAACTTTTAAAGTTAAAATGTAACATATATAGAAAAGAGAACCAGTTATGCTTTTATAGCTTACTGAATTAGCAGTTAATACATCTACATAATCACTACCCAAATCAAGAAACAGAACACTATAAACTCCCTACCAGCCCCCTCAAATACCTCTTCCCAATCACTACTCCCTTCCTTTCCACAAAAGGCAAAACTTATTCTGATTTTTAACACCATGGTTTGAGTTTCCTGTTTTTGAACCTTGTATGATGTAATCATACAGTATTTTTTTATCAAGCCTCTTCAACATAAGATACAACTCTGCCTAATCCACTTGACTACAGCCCATTTTTATTGTTGTTTAGCATTAATCTATATTACTAGTCCATAATTAACTATATCACTACTGACAGAAATTTGGATTGTTCCCTTTTTCTGACTATATAAACAATACCGCTTTGACAATTCTATGTGTTCCCAAAGCACATGTACAGGTATTTCTGTTAGGTAGAAGAACAGTTTGGTTACTGGAAATATTTTTATATAATTTTTTTAAAAAAGTACTCAGATCAAAACATAATATTCAATTTATCTGGAAGCAAATTTATTTTTAGATAGTTTTAGTTATTGCTTTTCATATGTCCCCTTATCAATATTTTTAGTAACAATCAATTCTCAGCCCTTATTCTCTACAGCCACAGTGGAAGACTGGGATCATAAGGAAATTTATCTTTTTATTCAATAAATATTAACTGAGTCTGCTAGCCAGAATTTGCATAATTCCTCATATTTGATTATGGGTAGAATCTGTGCTGATAATGAGTTACAACTCCTATGATAATGCTACTTACTTGGCTAAGGAATTCTGTAGATAAGGTTACTAATCTTCATTTTGATTAACTCAAAATGGAGATTATCTACGAGGGTCAGATCAAATCACTGAAGCCCTTACATCTGGGTTACAGGGTAGAATCAGGAAATGCGGGATTAGAAATCAGAGAGATGTGCTCCTGCTGGTCAGAAAAAAAGCAAATAGCATTGTTATGATTGCCTATGAGGGTGACACTACTGAAGAAACCTTTAGGAAATGAATTATCCCAGCTCACAGCTACCAAGAAAATGGGAATCTTAGTCCTGCAGCTGCAAAGGCCTGAATTCTGCCCACAATCTTAAAGAGCTTAAAAGAAGATACTGGACTCCATATGAGAACACAGGTACCAACACCTTGATTCCAACCTCTTGACACTCTAGAGTGCAGAAGGTAGCCACACTGTGCCCAAATTTCCGAGGTACAGTATGGCGAGTTAATAAGTGAGTTGGGTGTTTTTTTGGCAGTACTGGGGATTGAAATCCAGATCTTGTACTTACAAGGCAGGCGCTACATCACTGAGATAAATCTCCAGCTCTTTAAATGAGTGTTGTTCTAAGCCAGTAAATTTGACGAAATTTGTTAGACAGCACTAAAAAACTAATATAGCCTCTTACATGCCAGAAACTGGTCTAGGTATTGGGGTATAGCAATGAATAAACCAAGACAAAAACATCTTCCCTCATAATGCCTTTATTGTACTGGGGAAAGACAAAGACACACAAGTAAAATATATGTTAGATAATGATACAAACTAAGGAAGAAAAACAGTAGGAAAGAAAGAAGGTAAGGGTCAGAATAGAAAGTTAGAACTTCACATATACTTATCACCCCCCCATCCTCAGTCCCAGGGATTGAACTCAAGACCTTGCACTTGTGAGGCAGGTATGGTACCACTGAGCTAAATCCCTGGCCCCCTAGAACTTCAGAATAGCAAGAAAATGCCTATCTGAGCAAATGGTCTTTGTTTTATTTTCTGGTCCTGGGCACTGAAGCCAGGGAATTCTATGTGTTAATAAGGACATACTCACAGACTGAATTACGCCCTTAGCACAGATTATATAGGGTTTTACAGGACTGACTTAAACTAACTTCCATTTTGAAAGAATCACTCTGGCTAATGTGTTTAGAGCTGAAAGGATTTGCTGACAGATGAGATGTGGAGTATGAGATAAAGAGCTAAAAAATACACTTCAGAAGGGAACATAAAGAGAACTAAGAGGTGTTATATACAGGTACAAATTCTCCACAATGAATGTACCCATTATGCATTGCAAGTATATACTAATAAAAACTAAAAAAGAAATACACCTGAATTTTTTTTTTTTTGGAACTGGGGACTGAATTCGGGTCTTTGCGCTTGCAAGGCAGGCCACTAAACCGCTGAGCTAAATCCCTGGCCCGAAATACACCTGATTTTTGAACTGATAAACAAGTATGCAACTGTGATTAATGACAGGGAAGACTGGAGAATGAAGTTTTGAGAGAAATATATAAGGTACTTAATTAAATTATTTGGAGAATTCATAAGAATTCTTCATAGTTAAGACTACATTAACACATTGAACTGCCTAATAAAATCGAAAAGCAGTCAGTCAATTTAAACTATAACAGTTTAAAAATTAAGTACACTTGGCCAGACAATTCTATAGCCAGGTAGAGAATAAACACGCAAATTACAATTCAAAGGGAAAAGTACACAGAACCTTCCTTTAACCAGAAACAATTTTGTGTTCAGAGCACTGTCCTAAAAAAATTTCTAATAAAACAAATGCAACAAGGCCTTCAAGAAGCTAAGTGTGCTGATGCAGCTTCGGCCCCAGACAGGCTTATCTGTCCCCAACCCTTGTCACAACCTATACCACTGCACAACATGGTCAATGCTGCTATGCATATATCCCATGATCTCACACCACTTCCTGCATTGGGCACACACCTCAACTGCACACCCAGCATCTGGATGCTACATACTTATGCCAGATTTATATGGATATCTTTCTCTGTATGCTGCCTGAATGATACCACTGCTCACCTGCCTAGACACGTGGAAGTGGTAGGCTGCCAAGAGCCATTTCTAACAGAGCTAATTCTTGCTGGGCGTGGTGGCACACACCTGTAATCCCAGCACTCGGGAGGCTGAGGCAGGAGGATCACTGTGAGTTCGAGACCAGCCTGAGCTACATAGTGAGTTCCAGGTCAGTCTCAACTACATAGTGAGACCCTGTCTCAAAAAACCAAAAAGAGGCCATTTAACTTCTATGAAGCCAGACATTAAGATTATTTGCAAAACACAAACAAAAAATAAAAAATAAAAATAAATATAAGAGCTAATTCTTTACTAAAACAAATTTGAATCATACCCTTACAATGCAATAAAATAACAACCAAAATCTTTGCACCTCTTTCTGATTTGTACCAAATTTTGTTTGGAAAGTAAATTAGAAGGAGAGGATAGATTGCTGTCTATAACAGTAAATGATCTTAGGCTCTCTAGACTTTTTCTTCCGAAAATCATTTATCCACTAGAGAAAACACTAAAGAAAACCAGAAAAGGAAGCAAAACTGTTTCTCTCTATCACAAACTGAAAAGGAACCCAAGGGGCTCTTCCAATGAGCTACAACTCCAGCCCTTTTTTTTTAAGACTCAATAAATTGTCCAGGCTGGCATTGAACTTGTGGTCCTTCAGCCTCCTAAATATCCTAGATTAACCTCAAGCAAAAACTATTATCTTTGGGCCAGAGATTTAGCTCAGTGGTGCTGTTGGCTGCCTCGCAAATGCAAGGTTCCAACTTCAACCCCCAGTACCAAAACAAAACAAAACAAAAAAAAACCCCAAACTATTATTTTTATAGTATCTACATGCACATTCAAAATTCTAGTCAAGCTGGGCATGGCGACGCAGGCCTGTAATCTCAGCACTCAGGAGGCTGAAGAAGAAGGATCACTGAGTTCGACACCAGCATGGGCTAGTTCCAGGTCAGTCTCAACTACACAGTGAGACCCTGCCTCAAAACAAACAAACAAACAAACCTAGTAAAAAACTCTAGAACGTTAACAGCTATAAGAGACCTCAGGAAACTTTGAACAGTCTAAGAAAAATAGGTATGAAAGACAGAGAACTGGAGAACCGATATCTGGATTTTGAACATTTCTAAAGAAAATTCTAGAGCAAGCGGAAGAGAAGCAGTATTTAAAGAATAGTTTTCTTTCTTCTTTTGGTACTGGGAATTGAACTCAGGACCCTGTACTTGTGAGGCAAGCAGTGGCATCACTGAGCTAAATCTCCGGCCCGAGAATAGTTTTCTTGAACTGAAGAAAAAAATCTTCAGGTGAAAAGATTTTATCATGTTAAAGGCAAAATTAACAAAAACTGTGACTACCTCGATGTAAATTAGTGAAACAGAGACTTCCAAAACCAAAACTGCTACAAAATTTCAGAATGAAAATTAAAGATTCTTACCAAGTTAGGTTTCTTATGGGTGTTGGAGTGTAATAAGATATGATGGGCAGTATATATAATGTGTTAAGGAGCAAAGACTATGACACCATAATTCTGTCATGTGGGAAAGCCACAGAAGTAATTGTTACTTATAAAATGGCTTTGAAGAATTCTATTATCTCTGAAAAAAATTTATTCAGAGATGCCCTATGGATGATTGAAAAATTAATAATAAAACTTTTTGAAGAGAAACGTATGCTATAAAGTCCTAATGATGAGCATGGAAATTAATTAAATACAGTCAATATAAATAATGATTCTTAAAATTTGGTACCAGGGATTGACTCAGAACCTTGCCCTTGCGAGGCATGTGCAGCACCACTGAGCTAAATCCCTGGCCCCAATAATTATTGTTAACATGGTTGAAAAGCACTGCAAAAGTTAAAAATAATTCAAATGTTGCTCTGTTTTGTAAAAAGAATTATTTTAGTAAAACTAATCTGGGGGCCAGGGTTCCGCTGCCTGCCTTGCAAGTGCAAGGTCCTGAGTTAGATCCCCGGTATTAAAAAAAAATTAAAAATAAATAAATAAAAACAAACTGATTTGGCTCAACAAAATAAGCAACTAGTAAGGAAGGGGCTTTTTTAGTGAAATGAAGTAAAAACCAAGTATATAACAAAGAAAATTCCCCTCAGTTTTTAGGCCACCAAACCTTTTATTTTTTGGTACCAGGAATCAAACTCAGGACCTCACACTTGCCAGGCAGGCACTGCATCGATGAGCTACATCCCCAACCCCAGCCAATCCTTTCTACAGAAAGATAAAGACTAAAAAAAAAAAGAGGCTTGGTATAATCTGTGGGTTTACATTTTCCCCATGACACAGGAAGGAAGACTAGCATTTGGTATGTCACAAAAAACTTTTAATTACTTGCCATAAGGTACTAAAGGGGGTGCGATTCTTAAAGAGACTACTTACGCTTTACAAATAATGGAGTGCTGAACCTCAAACTCCAAATTAGAAATAACAGGGCAAGTGTACACTCTGGTGGCTGAAATATCTGGTGAATTTTCTTCTCCAGGAATAGGTTCAATCTTCCAAGTTTTATTTAATTTTTCCATATCCTCTTTCAATTGGTCTAAACACTGACTTAAAAATTCATGAGCATCCTAGAAAGATAGTATCTACTATCAGATCAAAACATTTCCTGTCATAGTAATAACATCAACAAAGTAATTTATATAATTAAAGCACTTGGAAACCAGAGAAATAATTGAGCAAGGTCAGATTTATTCTAAAAAGGATTTTGGGATACATAGTTTGCGACTAAAAACAAATGACAGCCAGGCATTGTATAGCACATGCCTGTAATCCCAGCACTCAGGAGCAGAGGCAGGAGGATTGATGCAAGTTTGAGGCCAGCCTGGGCTACAGAGTGAGTTCAAGGCCAGCCTGATCTACATAGAGAGAATTTGTCTCAAAAAATCTCCAGCCTCCCCTCAAAAAACAAATGCCAAGAGGCAGGGTTATGTAAATGACAAGCTCAGTGGTACAGTGCTTGCATGGGCAAGGCACTGAGTTTGATACCCAGCATCACAAGAACAACAAACAAGACCCCAAAAAACTAAAAAAAAACCCCAAAAAACAAATGACAGATTTCATATTCTTAGATATTTAAGTGTATTAGTCTGAGTAAATTAATGAGTCTTCACTTTGCTAAAAATGTTGTTTCAGTGACAAATGATACCTGTATATTAAAATATGATAAAATACACAGAAAAGTCATACTGAAACCTACCATAACTCCTCAAGGTTTTGAATCCATGATGACCACATTACACAAATATTTTAAAACAAAAATCTGGTTGCACACTAAAATTATTTTAATTTTCCCTATCTTTAAAACATTTAGTAACAATTAGTACTCACATTCTGCATATAACCAGAAAATCTTTCTGCTGTAGCTGAAATGGCATTTTTAACTTTTTTGAGTAAATCTTTTTTGGTCTCTGAATTACAGATATCTTTTTTAACAAGCAAGTGTGCAAAACGCCTGGTAAAACAAAAGGAACAAGGTCAGCATATTTCACAAAGCACTGAATAGCATGTTATTTTGAAGACTGCTAACAGGCACAATTTTGAGTGTTTAAAATCCCATTATTCTATGATCAATGTACTAAATGGTTATTCAGTAAGGACATAACAATTACCTGATAAGTGCATTGAGTGGAATTTTCTTCCATGGGATACCTTGTTTAAGTAAATCATTTGCAAATGACTGGAGTGAAAACAGAGATTGTAAAATGGCATTCATATAGCATGTATTTCCCAAATTGGAGAATCTGAAAATGAAAGAAATAGTGCATGTTAGTAAAGCAGAAGCAGTTCTGAACTATGCTCTCAGCACAGGAGTATAACGGAGTTCTCTACTTTGGCTTGCATCAGAATCACCCGGAGGGCTTGTTAAACCACATTTTTAATGAACCCCAACCCAGAGTTTCTGACTCAGGTCTGGACAGAAGAGTGCAAAAATGCACATTTCTGTTAAGTTATTAGATGATGGTGATCTTGCTAATTCGAAAAGACACACATGCAAACCACTGCATTATAATAGAACAATTACTTTAGTTTTAGTTAATAGAAAATTAGGCATTACCTTTATTAGGCAAACCTTTACTTATATGTAGCAAATATTTATTCCAATTTTCTTTTGGTTTTGGTCATGCAAAATCTAATTTTTATACAGTCAAATTTATTAATCTTTTATTGAACTTTGATTTCGATCCTGAAACTTAATCTTGAATTTACAAAGCTCTCCCTATTTCAGTTTTTTCCCAGGACTCACACAGTTTTCATTTTTTACACTTGGGAATCTAATTCATATGGAATTTCTTTTTTGTAAACAGATGAGAGAAGAATCTATATCTTTTCCAAAATGGTTACAAAATTATTCTAATGCCATTTATTTAAAAAATCTTTTTTTGTTCCTCTACAGGACTTTTTTTCTATTCTATTCCAATGACCTGTCTATGCATCCGTACAACTTTTTTTGTTTTGTTTCTTGAGTCAAGGTCTTGTTATATACTCCAGGCTGGCCTTCAACTCAGTATGTAGCCCAGGCTGGCCTGGAACTTGCATCGGTCCTATCTCAGCCTCCTGGGTGCTGGGATCATAGGCATGTACAATTATGCCTGGCTGGGTAGAATTTTAATTATAACAAATTTATAATTATTTTTAAGCGTTAGGCAGGGCTATTCTCCCTTACTGTATTTTCACAGCTATTTCTGTGTTTATTTTTCTACACAAATTTTTCGACATAAATCTATACTAGTCTAATTCTATAAAAAAAGCTTATTTCTTTTAGGATCACATTAAACTTACAACTTAATGTAGAGACAACTATATACAGTATCTTGATTATACTCAGATGTCCTAAATAAGAATAGTGGATATTTTCTACATATTTAAGTTTAGTTTGTGTCCACTGGGAGTATTACAGTTGTTTCTTTTTTTTAATCCAGCAATTTTTGAAAATCTTGTTAAATTACTCCTAAATATTTTATCCTTTTTGTTGCCTACTTGGATTTTCCCTTCTATGTCTATGTTTATACTACCTCTATGGGATAAACCAGAGTGTTTATAATTACATGCACGTTAATTTTTGATTCTATCTAAGGAAATGTTTTAACTGTTTCACTTATGTTTCTCATTGAACACTAGGGTTTCTGGGTCTTTCATTTGTAATTTTTTCTCATCTAAGTGCATTGACTAATATCTGCAGTACAATGTTAAATAGAAGCAAAGGGCGGGAGATGTAGCACAGTGGTACAGCAACTGCTTTGCTCAATCCCCAACACCAGAAAAAAACAAAACTAAACAGCCCCTCAAAACAGAAAAACAAAACAATCCAATCAACTACAACAGAGGTTAAAAACAGCAGACATCTTTAACTTTTCTTGATCTTAAGTAAAATACTAGGACTTAAACTATCCTCACAATCCTGACATAACCATTTTAGGACCTCTATAGCTCAGCAATCAAGTAAACTGTAGAGTATCAGCTGTTTACTCTCAGATTGCATGGCTGACTGTGAGCTGTGGCTTATAGCCGAGCATCCTGACAGGATATAGTACTAGTATGGGAAAAGAGCAAAATTCTAACTGGTAGTGTAGTTTCTAATGAATGTGTTTTTACTTTTGCACCACTGTAAAGTCAAAATATCTTAAATTGAGCCATAAGTTATGGACCATTTGAACTTTGATGTGTTATTGTAAGCCATTATTTTTCAATTCTCTACCTCATGGTAATCTCTTTTATTATCTTTATTACTTTTTTTTTTTGGTACCGGGGATCAAACTCAGGTCCTTGTACTTGCAAGGCAGTAGGCGGAACTGCTAAGCTAAATAACTGGCCCTAATCTTTATTACTTCTTACACTTTGTTTTGGTTTACTTTGTCATTCTTTTTATTTGAACTCTGAAATTTATTTCATTCTTATGCATTGATATGAGTTAAAGAGTATTATCTTCTATAGTTTAGAAATATATACATATACATATATATGTATATATTTCCATCATTAATTTTTCTGATCACTGCCCTTAAATGTATTACACATATTATCAATATTTCCATTATCATTCATCTTTTAGAACATCTGTAATTTGTATTCACTCAATAGTCACTGAATAGGGTTTTCAGTTTCTGAAAGGTAGAAGGTAACTTTTAAATATTGCTTTATTTATTTATTTATTTTTGGTACCGGGGATCAAACTCAGGTACTTGCGTTTGCAAGGCAGATGGCAGAACCACTGAGCTAAATCCCCGGCCCTAAATATTGCTTTATTTTTAATTCTTAGTTTTATTTCACTATAATCAAAAGACATTAACTGCCACCCTGATTTTGTCTTTGCACATTGTGCATGTTCTTCTTTTGTGCATGGTCCATATACAAGGCACACACTTTATGAGGGTCTAGCATTTAATACCCATCCCTCAGGGATAACAAACTGATTATGATGTGTAGAGCCTTTATATCCTTATTTTTCTACTTATGTCACCTGTCATTCTAAAACTGGGCTGTTAAGGTTTCCAATGATTACAAGTGTTTATTTATCATTGCATCTTTTATAGTCTTTATACAAGAGATTGCAGTGTTGCATTTATATATTCATGACTGTCATATATTCATTGGGAATTTTTGGCTTTTAGCATTATTAAGTGTCCTCCATGGTTCTGATTTAAGTACTATTTTATCAAGTATAAGGGGGCTGGGGATTTAGCTCAGTGGTGCCACTGCCTACCTTGCAAGCACAAGGTCCTGAGGTCGATCCACGGTATCAAAAAAAAAAAAAGTATAAGGACTGAAACCTGTGATTTCTTATTGTTTCCATTTGGCTGTTAAATATGTTTTCTTCTATCCATCCAATTCCTTCATTCATTGGTACAAGGGATTGAACTTGTGACCTTGCACTTCCCAGGCAAGCTATGATCTTCCCTTTATTCTAGAACTTTCTGAATTACTATGCTAGCACAACAGAGTTGTGTTTTGCTTCATGAAACAAGGTTCTCTCTCTCTCTTCATGAAACAATGTTCTCTCTCTCTCTCTTTGAGACAGGGACTGCCTTTGTAGTTCAGGCTGGCCTTTAACTCACGATGATCCTCCTGTCTCAGCCTCTCCAGTGCTGGGATTACAGGCACGTGCTACCATGCCTGCTAAAAAAATACATTTTCATAGATGAGTTAAGCCATTTATATTTATTGATGTGGCCAATACATTTATTCTCAACTGTCATGTCATTATTCTTCTCTATCTGCTATGTCCTTTAGAAATGTGGTTTTTAGGTTTGTATTTGTTGGAGTTGTTACATCTACACTTACATTTTCATATCACCATTAACCCCTTTCTCTTATTTTTACCATCTAGATAGTTATTTATTTATTTAGCTTTTTTGAGACAGGGTCTCCCTATGTAGTTCAGACTGGCCTTGAACTCACTATGTAGCCTAGGCTGGACTCAAATTCACAGTGATACTCCTGTCTCAGCCTCCCAAGGGCTCAGATTGGAGGTGTGTGCCACCCTATCTGACTCTAGATTGTTCATTTTAAATGGAATTCTTTGACTTACACCTATTACTTATGAAATGATTACCTTACTCTACTTCCACTTCTCTATTCCCATTTCATTTAGTTGCACTTTTACTGCTGTATCAGAAGACATATTTATATGCAGTTCTCTGTGTGTTCCCACCCATTTGTTTTAGATCTTTAACTGAATATAGGAAAGTTTCATCATCTTTTGTCAATGCTATCCCACCACATCTTGGAAAAACCAGTACCCAAAACAACAGCAGCAACAACTCACTCAGCTGGTAGGACTGGGGAGGGCAATTTGGTAAGCAGAATAAAAAATTTCAAAGTGTCTTAATAATTCTACTTCTAAGAATCTATACTATAGATCCAGTCCATCAAGTAAAGTATTAAAAACACACACATATATGTGTGTGTGTACAAAAATGTTCATTCTATCCTAGATTTTAAGTAAATAAAAGAGGAACTCTAATGCATGTTAATACAGTTCAAAATTCTATATTAATATATATAAAGATCCCTATGGTTAATGTGCAGTGAAAAAGTCAGAGAACAGAAATGTAATATACTAGTCATTAAGAATGCAACTACAGCCGGGTGTGGTGGCACACACCTGTAATCCCAGCACTGGGGAGGCTGAGGCAAGAGAATCGCTGTGAGTTCAAGACCAGCCTGGGCTACATAGTAAGCTGCAGGTCAGTCTCAACTACATAGCGAGACTCTGTCTCAACACCTGCCAAAATAAAATCATGAAGAATGAAACTAGAGTCCAACTTCCTGAATTTACTGTTGCCATCATGCTGAGCATATAATTTTTTCCTTTTTTTTTTTTTGAGACAAGGTCAGGCTGGTCTTGAACTCATTACGCAGCCCAAGCTG
The DNA here is from genome assembly GCF_012274545.1 of Fukomys damarensis. NCBI lineage: Eukaryota > Metazoa > Chordata > Mammalia > Rodentia > Bathyergidae > Fukomys > Fukomys damarensis. The sequence continues at coordinate 118,346,381 of NW_022900928.1, forward strand.
GCCTCAAACTCACAGCAACCTCCCTGCCTCAGCCTTCTGAATGCTGGGATCATGGGGGTGCACCACCATGGTTGGCCTGACTATACTGCTTTGAGCAAGCTAATTAACTTCACTAAACCTTAGTTACTTACCCATAAGTGCAGATATTTAAAATACATGCATCGATAGAACTATTGTAAGAGTTAAAAAAAAAATCTATGAAAAACATTTAATATGGGTTCGCTTTGGCAGCACATATACTAAAACATTTAACACACAGTATCTTGCATATACATTTTTTAGTATAACAGCTACTATTACATTACAGTTATTAAACCATGATCTAATTTTTGTGTTTAATAAAAATATAATCATAAACAAATCGATAACAAATTTAATTTTAAAAGTGCCTCAGGAGTGTGACTTCACCTATGGATTGAAAAACACTTTACTCTTTTAAAATGAGTATTATACGTATTTCCCCTGGTATTCTAATGCTTAAAAATGGTTAGAGATCTGATAATGAACTTAACATTATTTATGGATTTGATAAATGTCTGAGTCATTTGATTTTGGGAGAGAGTGTGACATAGGAGTCTCATTATGTAGTTCAAGCTAGCCTCAAATTTGTGGTTATCTTCCTGCCTCAGCCTCCCAAGTACTAGTATTACAGGTGTGCACCACCACGCCCAGCTTTCTCTCTCTTTTTTTTTTTGCGACAAAGTGTTGCAATGTTGTTCAGGCTAGCCCTGAACTGACTATGTAGCCCAGGGTGGTGGCCTCAAACTTGTGGTGATCCTCCTGCCTCAGCCTCTCCAGTGCAGGGATTACAGGAGTGCATCACCATGTCCAGCAAGTTATCTAATTGCTTAGTATTTTAGAACTATAATTAATCTGACTTCTTTTTTTTTTCTTTTCTCTTTTTCCTCCGCTTTCCCCCCTCCAACAAAGTTTAAGTCAGCTGAATCACTTTATTAGAAAGAACAGAACAGTGACCTACCCTTGTAGCTGCTGCTGTTGGTGAGATGAAAAGGGCACTCTTGGTTTGTTCCAGCCAGTGTAATCCTGATTACACCTCAATTTTTTAACAGAAAGAGGAATTGGCTGAGGAAGAAATCCCAAACTTCTTTTGGCAGAAGGAGTTTGGCTTGAAATATTAGTCCTATAAAAGAGTAAAGAAAAAATAAAATACATTTTGAATGCTACTTTTTCTCCTTATGACACAGATGTCAATGGTCCAAGGAAAAAATTCTTTAATTTAGGAAAATATCTGTGATAAGAGTCACTGAGGGAAAACTCACAAATGTAAATTAAGTCTGTTATCAGAATGTCTGAAGAAGCTTCAAGACCAAACTGCACATATCTAACCTATAACCAAAATAATCCAAGATGATGGCTTGAGAAAAAATATAGTTTTACTTTTTTTCCACTTAATGAATATTATACATTAGTTTATCTAGTCTTGGCAGTCAATTTTGTCAATTACAACAAATACTTTTTACCTAATCTCTCTGGCAAAGTCCACTAGTTTAATGTTTAGAATTGAAAATACTGGGGGTATTTTTAATTTTCCTCGATATTTTGATTATTTTCCCAAAAGGCAGCATCAATTTATACCTCTAATGACAATGAATTTTCATTCCCTCATATCTCCATTGCTTATTATCAGAAGTTTTACCTTTCATAGGATAGTAACATTTGATCTCATTGTTAGGTTATTTTGTATTTTCCTGATTACTACAGACATTGAACATACAGGTGGCACCTTGGTTCATGAACTCAATTCTCTCCACAATTCTGGTCACAAACCAAACTGGGCAAGAACTGAATCAAGTTCCCCCATCAGGTCAACAATGAACCCAACTAGAACCTAACTACTGAATTTGATCTGGCTCTCATCCAACTTGGTTTGTGACCAAAATCATGGAATCAAGTTCCTGAACCAAGATACCATTGTTTTTTTCTCAGTTTACTCTTTTCAAAACTGTTTTTCTTTACCCTTAATTTATTTTTTATTTTTATTTCCTCACTGAGTTTATTGGTACATTTTAGGTATACAGTACAGTTATACCCTTAATTTTATATGGAGGTCTTTTTTTTTTTTTTTTGGTATGGGGATAGAGCTTGGGTTTTTATGCTAAACTAAATCCCTGGCATAGAGTTCTTAATGATTTGGAGTTCTTTAAATATTCTATATATTAATCCTTGGTCTACTATATATCCTAAGTTTAAATTTTTTTACATAGTAAAATTTTTTTTATGGTTTCAAATTGTCATTTTAAAGAAATCATATAGTACTATAAAGGTTACAGAAATATTTTCCTGTATATTCTCTAAAATGGCTTAAAATTTTTTGTCCTTCCTGTAATTCCCTTGCAAGTTTGTTTTGCTGTTAGGTTTTAAGAAAAAATTATAAAGGAATTAATGTGAGAAAATGAAAAAATAGAAACAAAGTATAAATATAGAGAGGTAGAGGGGTTGAAGGGAGGGCAGGGAAATGGGGAAAAAAATAAGAATCAAGATATACTATGTAAAGGTACAAATCTCCAATGATGATGTCATTATTTGTATAACTAAAATGTACCAATAAAATTAATAAAAAAGAAAAGATTATAATTTACCTTTCTATATGGAAAACTAGTTGCCCTAAAATTACTTATTGTCTTAAGAGGCGATATGTACATGCACCAGCTCCCCATGATGAATGTATTCATTATATATCGCAAACACATTAATAAAAAATTTTTACTTTTTTGTCAGGGTATGCACTAGACACTGTCTGTCTTTACTAGAATACTCATATGAAAAATTATATAAAAGCCTAAAGAACTTAATGTTTTGTAAAACAAACACGCGATAATCATTAATAACGCACAAGTGCTCTTCATCAAAATTCCTCTAACCTAAATTTTACCATTAGCTATTTGTTTCATCCCTTACTACAAACTCTAAAAATTGCAGTTTAGACCATGAACAATTTACTGTTTTTATTCTTCAGCTTTCAATGATTCAGCATTTCTATTACAGCTGCTGTTCTTTTACATAGCATACAGATCTTTTACTTCTTTCAAACTCAGTGTATCTTTCTCTTTAACGGGAATATTTAGTGTGCTGATGTAAATTAGTATATAAATTTTATACAAGTATAGCATAATTATGTCAGTAATATTACTGATTTGGATTTAAATATTGAATTTTATTACGTATTTATTAGTTGTTACATGTGTTCTCTACTCCTTTTTCTTGTCTCTTTTCAGAATGCTTCACTGATACTCTCATTTTCTTTCCTTTGTTAGTTTGGAAGTAATACTCTCTTAAGAAATTTTAAATGAATGTTCCAAAAATTATACTGCATGTTAAAAGCTTTATTGAAATGCAAATGATACTGAATAATTTACACATAAAGTATATAATTTAGTAAATCTTGACATATGTAATACCATCACCATATTTAAAATAAGGAACATGTCCATCATCACCTTAAGTACCCTGGTGCCCCTTTGTGTCCCTTTCACTCGTCTTTTTCTCGAGCAGGCAACCACTAGTCTGCATTTTGTCACTCTTGGTTACCTTGTATTTTCTAGAATTTCATGTAAATAGAATCATATCATATGTACCTTTTTAAAATTAGCTATACAAAATACTAAAACTTTAAAGCATTTGGATTTTAAAATTTACTTTTCAAATTTCTTTGCTCAGATTTTTACTTCCTACTTCTTTGTTCAGTTTTCTTCTTGCTCAATAAATTCTTTGTCTCTAACTAAAGATACCATTATCTGTCTACATTCTTTTTTTGGGGGGGGGACTCAACTTGGGTCCTTGCACGTGCGAGGAAGGCGGCCTCACCACTGAGCTAAATACCCAGCCCTGTCTACATTCTTAAATTCAAATTTAACTGGGTATACAGGTTTTGATGCTATTACACAACCTGCTTCCTAGCACTATTTGTTAAAAGGACTATTTTTAACCCATTCGATAATCTATCCTTTTCTTTCAGCTGATTTTTATTTTTACATTTTAAGTATGTTTCTTGTATGCATTAGTACTTGATTCTAGTGTGTGTTTTGGCTTTAGGCTTTGTTCAGTATTAGTTTTTTCACCAATCTGGAAATTTTCTCATTATCTTTGAAATAAAAATATTTCCCCTCAAATATTACTTTTTTTTTTTAATTGAGTTTATTGGTACATTTAGGGATACAGTACAGTTACATTCATTGTTGGGATCATGTACCTTTACATGGCAAGTCTTGATTCTCATTTTTTCCCCTTACCTCTGCCCTCCCTTCACCCCCTCCTCCCCTCCCCATCTACAAACACTTTATTTTCATCTTTTCATTCTCTCACATTTTTTTCTTTTCCCTTTTTGTTCTTCCCCTACGTATCACACCTTCCCTACACCTTTAGCTCCTTTCCTCCCATTTCTAAATGTCAGTAATCTTATTAGAATCTTATGCATTGTTGCAGAATATTCACACCAGGGAAACTATTTGGTATTTACACATGTGGGACTTATTTATTTCACTTAGGAGTATATCTTCAATATGTATCCATTTTCCTATGAATGAATCTATTCTCTCGCTCTTTATGGCTGAGTAATATTCCATTTTATAGAAAAACCACAACTTCTTTATACAGTTTCCAACGGATGGGCAAATAGGTTGTTTCCAAGATTTAGCTATTACAAACTGTGCCGCTATAAACATGGGTGCACATACTTCTCTGTGATATGATTCTTTTAGTTCTCTTGGATCAAATATTACTTTTTATAATTAAAATGTTTATTCTATTATTTTTCCAAGAAATTATATTTAATAAATCATTTGCAAAACAAATTTAGTTTTTTTCAAAAACAGGATTCTTGGATTCTTTAGGTTTTGGGTTTTGTGAGACAGGGTCTCACTATATCTTTTAGGCTGGCCTAAGATTTTTCTAATGAGAGGAAATATGTCAAGATTTCTTTCTCAAATTTAAATAACTTAGTTAACATTGCAGTCATAAAGTGCTTGAAAGATAGGTTAAATACCTAACCACAACATCAAATTCATCTTAATCATTTTATACAAAAATGTTTACAACTGAATTAAATTGTAATAAAAAGACAAGCATGACTATGTCATTATATGGCATACATATCATACACTACCATTACCTTTGTTATATTTTAAACCATCACCACTGTGGACTGTATTCCATGATCACACTTTCTCAGTGAGTGCTTAGCAGCTGCCTTATATATTTATATCCACTAAACCTTAAAAAAAAAAAACAAAAAAACAAAAAACGCTATATCTATAGACTATTATCAGCAATTAAATTCCTGCCTGGCTTTTTCCAATAAAAAGTACTCACACGAAGCCTTTTTTTTTTTAAAGAAAACTCCTTAATTTTGGAAGGTAGCTTAAGTACATAAGAAACAAAGCCAATGTAGAAGTGTCTCAGAGGCAAGGTCTTAAATGTTAATCACTAGAGAGGATAGAAAACACAGTGGCCTAGAATCTACACTGGGAGTCACAACCAGTAGGCTCAGTACAAATCATTCCAGCATTCAGTTTATCCATTTGTAGAAAAACTTTAAAACAGAACTAAAATGTTTCTAGAGCGCCTTCTAACTCAAGTGCAATGATACTATGATTCTCAACTGGGTGGGGGGAGTAGTATTGGGGTTGAACCCAGGGCCTCATGCACACTAGGCAAGCACTGTTAACACACATTAGTTTGAATATTCTCAAACTAAGAGTATTTTGAGAGCATAAGAACCATTCAATATTCTGAGAGCGCTTTTTTTATGGTGCCAAAAGTTTATTTGAAAAGTGGAGGTGAGAGGGTAAGGGAGAAACAGGCTCTGCAGAGCAAACTTGGGCTGAACAAGAAAGGAAAAGACAAAAGCAAAATAAAAGTACACCCCGGGTCTGGGAGACTCAGGGTAGGCTACTGTGAAAAGTCAAGGTAGCCTGAAACAGAGAGATCTTCAAATTTCTCACAAGGCACATGACTCTCACATACCTATCTAGGTTAGTGACACTAGAAGAGTAGTCCTTGGATCCAGCTCTGCTTCCATAAAATGACGATGACTGCAAAGGTAAAAGCCCTACAAAACAAAAGAAAAAAAATTTATTATTTAATCATTCAACTTCACTTAATAATAAATTACACATCGGGCATGTTTACATTTGACTGTTTTCTCCATTTCATCAAAATAAAATCCAATCATGTTAAAGAGATTAAATACTGTGGAAAAAGTTACAAAAGTAAAGCACTATTCTCCTGCCCAAAATCTCTTTGCTTCAAGTCTCTAACCATTTTTAAAAACTTGTTTTTCTGACTCCTTCCCTAGAGTTAGATAGTGCATTCTATTTCTTGATTTATTAATTTTAAACACTATCAAGTGACTCCTTTTTATAAAAATCTAGAAGATTCTCATATCACCCCAAATTGTGGTCCAGGAAGATGTGCACTGAGGCAATCTAACTAATCTCACCTAACTAATTACTTGTGTTATGCTGCTTACTTTACTGAGTAACTCAAAATTTAATACATTTAAAACTCCATTTTGTTTCATGGGTTTTCTTGCAATTTTACTATCCACTTCCTTCTCTCATCTCATCTCTTCCACAGCAACTTTCTCTTCTGGGATACTGGGGACTGAACCCTGGGACTTGTACATGCTAGACAAGTATTCTACTACTGAGCTACAAGCCCCCACATCAACTTTTAAAAGAAGATTCTTAACTTCAATATTGCCAAGGCGTGTTACATAATTTTTCAATTTTCTAACTACTGGTTGATTATTAAAGTTGAAAGCCAGTATGTGGAGTTTATATCTTAGGTATTAATATTTCAGAGGTAAAACATATTAGAGGTACATCTTTCTATAATACCAATGTAACAATCCTAAACCACTAAAAGAACATTTCTAGAAGCTGGATTTTCATAAATTATCAGTTTATCAAATAATGACATATTTTATCTTGCTTCAACTTTTTTTTTTTTGGTACGGGGATCAAACTCTTGTGCTTGTGAGGCCGGTGGCGGCACCACTGAGCTAAATCCTCTGCCCATTCCAACTTAATTTTAAATTGATATAATATTAAAATCAACACCAGATATCTGAGTCTCTAAGGATGCCCAGAAATTCAGTTGGTGTGGAAAATATTTGACAAAAATGCACGGACAATCATTAATTCCTAGTTTTTGTAAAAACTAGGCAAGCATAAATGCTGTAGGTAAAAATTTCAAGATCTTCTACATAAAATTTTCTAATTAGAAGCAATGATGAAATTTAATTTTGAACACTTTAACTCCTCTGACTCAGCCTATGGTTCAGGTAGTATGACAATAAAAGAGCTTAATTCCAGACAATCAAATGGAAGTTAAATCTAGATTCTTTAGTACTGAAAACACTAGTCCTGAATATATCTGATATATTCACAGTGATATATATTCCACTTTAGGTTTTTATTTCTAGTTTAATTATAATATATCATATAAATACCTTATATAAATACCAAACTTACCTGATGTCCGATTGTCTTCAGATTGTTTCAAACTCAACTGCTTTTCTCTACTGCTGGTTAAATACTTTCTTGAGGGATCTGTCATAGCCTTGTTGTTCCTATCATTTCAAATAATAATTTTACATCACTGAAGAGACACTAAAAATCAGCAGGATAACTTGTCAGGTGGAGATCAGCTAGTCTCTGTCCTTAGCCATTCTAATACTTGTATAAAGTGTCTATTAGTAAAATACTCATGGTGGCAGAGATAGAAACTATAGCATGGGCTTCCCTTCATGAACCTTTAACTACTGCTGCTATTTTGTCCCCCCGCCCTTTCTTTTTTGGTACTCGGAATTGAACCCAGGGCCTCTTGCTTGCTAGGCTAGCACTGCACCCGAGCCACACCCCTAGCCCTAGCTACTGCCGCTATTGTATGTCCCAACTGGTCAGCAGCAGAAGCTGATGTGAACATGATCAAGTACCCTCCCGTGAGAAAATCAGTAAGCCACTTGAAAGTAAAAGGTTTTGTCTGATTCCTTCCATTTAAAGACAACAACTGATAGAGTATTTGTCATCTGTCCAGTGCCTTGGCCAGAATTATTATATGAGGGCTCATAAGAATAACTAATTTTCAGTTGGGCATGGTGGCGCATGCCTGTAATTCCAGCACTTGGGAGGCTGAGGCAGGAGGATCACTGAGTTTGAGACCATCCTGGGCTACACAGTAAGTTCCAGGTCAGTCTCAACTACATAGTGACACCCTGTCTCAGAAAACAAAAAAACAAAAACAAACAAACAAGAATAACTAATTTTCACTAGGGATGTAGCTCAGCAGCACAGCACCTGCCTGGCAAACACAGGGTCCTGAGTTTGATCCCTAGTAGAAACAAAAGAAAACAAACAAACAAAAATGAATTAACTAATTTTCTAACCTGAAAACATATATTCTTATTTAGGAATAACATTCTACAGAAAAGGAAGTAAAACAGAAGCAAATGACCACAGGATACTCTGGCTCTGTCATATTTGATATTACCCTAAAGCTGCTACCCTGCTACCCTGATAAAGCATTGCAACAGTTTTTTAATTTTTATTTATTTATTTTGGTACCAGAGATTAAACTTGGAACCTTGTGCTTTCGAGGCAGGCGACAGCACAGCTGAGATAAATCCCTACCCCTTCGAGTGGGGATTTTATTTATTTATTTATTTATTTATTTAATTTATTTATTTATTATTATTATCTTTTTTTGATACCAGGGATCGAACTCAGGTCCTTGCGCTTGCAAGGCAAGGCGGCGGAACCAGTGAGCTAGATCCTCAGCCCTTCCGAGTGGTACTTTTAAAGAAGCTGTTGCTGGGATTTAGCTCAGTGGTGCTCCCACCTGCCTCTCAAGCACAAGGTTCTGAGTTTGATCTCTGATTAAAAAAAAAAAAGTACCACTCAGAGATGATCTTATTAGGAATGACATCTTATTAGGAATAAAATATAATATATATAGGTTGAGTATTCCTTATCCAAAATGCTTGAGATTAGAACTATTTCACCTTTTAGAATGCTGACATATGTACTTAGGGATGAACACCAAGTTCTAAAATCAAAATTCATATACACCTTGTACACAGAGCCTGAAGGCAGTTTTATAAAATATTTTTAGTGCACCTATGTTGACTGCCACCTGTCATAGAGTCAAATGTGGAATTTCCACTTTCAGCATCAGATCAGGACTCATAAAATTTTCACATTTTGGAGCATTTCACATTTAAGATTTTTATTTTAAGGATGCTTAATCTGTATTTAAATCAACAAACTATTATATTTATAGAGAATATATGGGCCCAGAAATCAAGGGGGCAGAAGTAGCAGTGGTCCCTTTCATTATAACTCTTAATAACTCACTTGAAGAATTTGTGCTTATCATTCCAATTAGCTGCCATGGGGTGCTAGTTCCAAGACGAGGAAGTTTTTCACCAGAAGGCATGGTAAGAGAACAATTAAACCTAATGTCATGGCTGCTATCTAGTCATTTGGGGCTTCTCATGCTGGCAGATTAACAGGAAAAAATGGTAGTTACCATACTAGCATTTATAAGTGATTATGATATCGAAGAAAAACTGCTGCTATACAATGAAGGCAGAAAGTAACGAATACTGGAGATCCACTGGGATACCTCTTAGTGCTCTCAAGCTTGCTGAATGCGGTTCTCAAGTCACTTTAACTGGCAATTAGATCAATAGTGGCCTGACCATGACCAGAGACTGTGATCCCTCCCTCAGACATGAAGACTTCAAACCAGGCAAACTCTCGAGACTGAAAGTGTTGGTAGAGGATTCAGGGAATACAGAAAGATATTAGAAGAGCAGAATAATATCAGCTATAGCCTCAAGACTCTGTGCATCAATGCACTCTACCAGAAAGCAAGGACAGGGGTTACATGGAATATAATAAGCAAGTGGGTTCCTTCCAGAGAACAATCGGAATGCTAAATGAGCTAACAGTAACTTATTCCACTGTCTTCAATGTCCTCACAATTTCTGTATCACAGAATTTTATCACTACTGTGAGCAAAGACTCTTCCAGTTTCCTATTCTTTTCTAAACAGAAGTTTAGTAATTGCGGTTACCCATTCCTACTCTAGCAATGTGTAATGATGTGTGCATGACAATGAGATTGGAGAATGCAAATTAACTTGCCTTCTAGTTTTCAGTTATCCAACCATAATGGACACAGTCCAACACTTGGACTTTATGGAGAAGACTGCACATCACCCAGAGATCCTAGTCTCTGAGCTGGGTACAATTACAAGACCTGGAGCTTGCCCCATTAGGATGGGGCTGATGCTGTACTAGGATGAGGAAGAATGATAAATAAGGCCAGAGTGGCAAACTACAGCAGACTGTTAGCTATTCCATAACCACTGCATTCTTATTCTGTAACAGTCAAGTTTTGGCTAGGCATATTTCTTATAGTAATACAGATAACTTTTGCTGATTGTACTGCACAGTATAGTACTGTAGTTTTATGTCCTATTATACATTATAGTACTGCATGTAAAAGTTATACAAATATAAAGCCAAGTCATCAAATTGGACTTTGACTATTTCTTTGTCTGAATGTTGCAATGTACATACTACATATAATTCCTCATTTAGCGACCAATTCAATTAACCTAGATGCAGAAATGGCACTTGGTCATTAAGTGAGGAATGTCTGTATAACCATGTAATTAAGTTCTGTACAGTGGGATATACACAAAAGTGATGTGTACAATTTCCAGCCTAAAGCAAACAGTATGCCCTCCCTTTGGTTTTTACCCCCTTCCTACTAATAGCAATGGAAGCATTAATTGAGGCAGCTAACTCAGTCCAAAAAATGGTAGATTAACAAGACTCAGAGAATCTGAATCAATAGTGATAATAGTTTCAGATACCCATCCTATCACCTACCCAGCCTTTCACATCTGTTATAGAAACACAACCAATTAATATACAAAGTTCCTTTGGTTTTTTTCCCAATCCAGTTCTGGTGAACCTTTTCACTTCAATCACCAGTTAACAATTTCTGTTAAGGTATCAACTATTAACTATGTAGTATGTTTTCTCTCCATGAAAGCAAAAAAAAAGAAAACAAAAAGATCTTTATGTGATAAGGATGATGAGGCTGTAATCCCAGCACTCAGGAGTCTGAGGTAGGAGGATCGTTGTGAGTTTGAGACCAGCCTGGGCTACATAGTGAGTTACAGGTCAGTCTCAATTACAGAGTGAGACCCTGTCTCAAAAAAAAAAAAAAAAAAAGCAGTATCTAGTTAAAGACCCAACCGATGAGTGAATGGTCTTGGAGAAAAGCAAAGCTGGCTAGTTTCTTCTAGGCTCTGGTTTTTCCCTCCAATGGCCAGTGGTGGTCAGAGAGCTGCCTGTTTGTAAAAGAAGAAAACTGTTTACTGGCCACAAGGTGTTGTAGAAGAGATTCCATCCTTGGCCCCGCCTGCGCCAGGACAAACACCCAGCGGAAGGTGGAAGGCAGAGGTCCGGGACAGCTGCTCCAAGATCTGTTCTCCCTCCGGCCTGTCTGGGCCCAATCATGAAGACTAGCTTGCTGGGAGGGCACCCCTGCAACACCACCCCTTCACTCAGGCCTCCTGATTGTGCCAGTCCTTGGATCCACTCTGCAGAGGCGCAGATGGTCATAATGGGCATTTTTCTGAGCTCCAGACTTTGAACATCTTCAAAGAAAGGGCAGAGGGAACCGGTAGTAAAACTTTGAGGAATTCAACCCTGCAGGAGGTCAGGCAAGTCAATTTGGGCCTTGCAGACCGAAATCAGTCTGAATCTCAGGGGTCTGCCATCGGCTAGCTGAGATCAAAGGACTTAGTCCTGCACATGGCTGCGCATGCTGTATATTATGACAGCAGAAATATAGTCTGAAAGAGGCACTTCATATTATTTTTCTTCTTTCTTTTCCTCATTCCACTCTGCAAATTCCTTTTTCTGTCCTCCTTTTCCAACTAGGTGTCTTGCTCCCCCATATTATTCCTCATCTCCCTTTCTGTTCCTGCCCTAACTCGGATTTATTCTTTTTTCTTTATGTTATTTTCTTCTCTCATTTTCCTTCACTCAAGGGTCAACAGTTTCAAAGGAAAGTAAGCCTCTATAACTGTTAAGTTGTTATATTCTTGTGCTTATTCTTGCACTCTGTCTTTCCCTTTTGACTTTAACAGTTTCCTAAAGATTGTATGGTCATCCTATGTACTCTGGCTTCACTTGAAATCTTCTCCAATTCTTTTATTTATTACACCTCTCATCCTAACTCTGTCTAAGCCCCCATCCTAAATAGTAAAGATGCTATACTGAAGAGTTTATTTACTGCAAACATATTTTGGGCTGCTTCTTGATTTTAATTTAATTCACATGGTTTAAAGGTGATAGATTAATGACTATCACAAGTGATCAACTTACAGATTGTAAGTTGTACTTATCCTATTGTGTTGCTGATTATATCAATTGGGCTAAAGGATTGTGATTATTTAATGAGTGGTCTTCTCTGATATTATGAAAATGAGAACGTCTATGAGTCATTAGAGATGCAAAAGCTAAAGCGCAACTATATCAGGAAGATGTGAGTAATAACCCAGGAATTAAACCAAGGACAACACAACAAAAAAATAAAAATGAGAAAACAAGTAAGACACAAAGACAGACTTCCAGTTCACCAATGGCAAAGTAGAGCAAATGAGGATGAAAAGTCTGACAGTGAGCCACCAAGACACCCTGACCTCATAGCACAGAAAGTAACAAAACAGATCAATCAGGCTCTAGAAAAATTCAAAACAGAAATAATCTCCCAGATAACCATAGAGATGGTGAACAAAATCAAAGTCATGATATAAGACTTGAATAAGCTAAAGTGATTCCATGCTAATAGGCCAGAGACTGTGCTTCATATGCTAATTGGTAACTCCCTAAGAGCCGGCCGAGGGGCCAGGGGTGAATGGTATGACAAAACGTGACCATAGAACATTTACTGCATAAGATAAGCAATGTGTTTGCAGTCTTGTTCTGTAAATTTCCTGACTTTTTGTTTAGAAAAACCTTATAAAAAGCATCTCAGCCCCTGAGCAGTTGCCTCTCTGAGCTACCTGGCTCTGGGAGTGCCGTCTGGCCAGACTAATAAAGGTCTATTTACCATCTAAGCCTGGTGTGTTCCCTCCTGGGTTTCTCGTTTCTCGATCGAGCTCCTGGAACCTCCCTCCAGCCCAACATCGTGGAGGCCTTTTTGGCTGTTCACAGCTTTCAGAAGTAAGGCCCTGAGTCTTGCCTCTGGAGCCATCATTGGGCTATAGGACTCAGCATCGTGGAGGCCCTTTCGGCTGTTCACGCTCCACGGAGTGGAAGTGAGACTTAAAGTCTTACAATGATAAGAGACCCTAGAACAGAAACTGACAAAAAAATAGATGATCTCAGGACCATAAAGAAGCCATGAAGGCCCAGCATAAGAAATAGAAACAATGAATGCCCAAGACAGGAAAGAAATGGAATCCATGAAACAGATTCAAACAGATATCCAGGAGATTAAAAACTCTTATTGAAAGTTTTCACAGCATGATAAAAGAATGTGAAGATAGAATCTCAGATATAGAAGATAGGATTACAGCCAGTGACCATGAAAAGAGAGGTCTCTTAAAATCAGTAAGGGATCATGAGAAATTGATCCAATAACTCCTAGATGATGCAAAGAAGAATAACATAAGACTGATAGGAATCCATGAAGTAGCAGGAGAAAATACAAATGACTTAAAAAGCTGTTCACAGAATTAATGACAGAAAACTTCCCAAACAGAGGAGAAGAATTTGACATACAGATAAGTGAGGCATATAGGACTCCAACTAGTCATGATAAAAAAAAAAATCTATATTTAGACATATAATAGTCAAGATCCCAGGAACCCAAGAGAAGAACAAAATACTACAAGCAGCAAGAGAAAAGAAACAAATCACATGCAAAGCAAGTCCATCAGAATCACAGAAGACTTTTCAACACAAACCCTCAAGTCAAGGTGAGCCTGGAGTGAGGTATTTCAAGTCCTAAAGGAAAACAACCTCCAACCTAGACTGATATATCCTGCAAAACTCTCTTTCAAAATGGATGGGGAAATAAGATACTTCCATGACAAAGAACACCTTTGAAACTTCATGAATACCAAATCAGCACTACAAGGAATTCTAAACAATATCCTAGAAAAAGACAATGAAGATATGAAGGTCACAAAACCATGAGGCCCAACAGACCAAATCAAATAGGCAAGGCAAGAAACTAAAAGGAGAGGGGGGAGAAAGTAAAAAGAGTCAACAAAAGGACAATAACATGACAATAATAAGTCAGTACATATCAGTTATAACCATCAATGTCAATGGCCTCAATTCACCAATCAAGAGAAGCAGACTGGCAGAATGGATTAAGAAGCAAAATCCAACAATATGTTATATACAAGAAACACACCTAGTGCAAAAATAAGCTGACAGACTGAAAGTGAAAGGATGGAAACAATTCTCCATATGACAGTAGCCCAGAAAAAAGCAGAGGTAGCTATCTTAGTTGCAGACAAAGTAAATTTCAAACCAAAACTAATTAAGAGAGACAAAGAAGGCTACTACATCCCATCCTTGTAAAGGGAACAATTCAAGAGGAAGAGATGACAATCATAAACACATATGCACCAAATATTAATGCCCCCAACTATATAAAACAAATATTAAGTAACATGAAAAACCAAATAAGCGCTAATACAATTGTAGTGGGGGACCTAAATACCCCACTATCACAAATAGATCATCTAGGCAAAAAATCAACAACGAAATACTAGAACTGAACCAAGCTTTTGAACATATGGACTTAGATGTCTATAGAGTGTTCCACCCCACAAAATCAGAATATACATTCTTTTCAGCTGCACATGGGTCATTCTCCAAGACAGACCATTACACTAGCTCATTGAAAAGGTCTGAATAAATGCAAAGGAATCGAAGTTATCCCCTGTATATTATCAGATCATAGTGTAATCAAGCTGGAGATCAACAGCATAAGAAACCAAAAGAACTTCACAAACACATGGAAATTGAACAACACTCTCCTGAACAATCAATGGGTCACAGAGGAAATTAAAGAAGAAATTAGACAGTTTTTACAAATAAATGATAATGTCAATACAACATACATACAGGGATCTATGGGACATAATGAAAGCAGTTCTACATGGAAAGTTCATAGCAATGACCGCCCACACTATGAAAACAAAGCGAGTTCAAATAAACAACCTAATGATGAATCTTAGACTCCTAGAAAAAGAGCAAGAAAAACCCAAAACGCATATAAGAGAGGAAATTATAAAGATGAGAGCAGAAATCAATGCAATGGAAACTAAGAAAACAATACAAAAAATAAATGAATCGAAGAGATGGTTTTTGCAAAGAATAAATAAAATCGATAAACCCTTAGCTAACTTTATCAAAAGGAAAGAAAAGGCTCAGATCCATGCAATTAGGAATGAAAAAAGTGAAGTCACAACAGATCCAAAAGAAATCCAGAGGTTCGTCAATACCTATTTTAAGAACCTATACTCTAATAAAATGGAAAACACAGAAGAAATGGACAGATTTCTAGATACTTATGAATTACCAAAGTTGAACGAATAAGATAAAAAAATTTTAAACACCCCAGTTACAATCAGTGAAATTGAAAATGTAATTAAAAGTTTATCAACAAAGAAAAGCCAAGGTCCTGATGGATTCACTGCTGAATTTTACAAGACATTCAGAGAAGAACCACTGCCACTACCTTTAAACATTTCAATGAAATTGAAAGGGAAACAATACTTCCAAATTCATTCCCGGAAGCAAGTATCACTTTGCTTCCCAAACTGGGAAAAGACCCAACTAAAAAAGAGAACTACAGGCCAATCTCCTAAATGAATACAGATGCAAAAATCCTTAATAAGATACTATCAAACAGGATACAGAGGATCATCAAGAAGATCATACATCCTGACCAAGTCGGATTTATTCCAGGGATGGAAGGATGGTTCAACATACATAAGTAAATGAATGTAATACACTATATTACCAGAGTTAAGGACAAAAACCATTATGATCCTCTCGATAGATGCAGAAAAAGCATTTGACAAAATTCAACACCCATTCATGATAAAAACTCTGCAAAAAATTGGAATAGATGGTCTATATCTCAACTTAATAAAGTTTATCTATGAAAAACCAACAGCCAATATCATATTAGATGGCCAAAAACTGAAAACCTTCACGTTAGCCCACTATAACCACTCCTCTTCAATATAGTTCTGGCAACATTAGCCACAGCAATTAGACAAGAGAAAGAAATTAAAGCAATAAAAATAGGCAAGGAAGACATTAAACTGTCATTATTTGCTGATGATATGATACTCTATATTGAAGACCTAAAAATTTCCACCAAAGGACTTCAAGACTTAATTGACACTTTTTGCAGAGTGGCTGGATACAAGGTCAACACTCAAAAATCAATACCCTTCTTGTACACAAATAACAGACTCACTGAGAGAAATTAGGGAAACAATTCCTTTCACAATAGCATCCAAAAAAATGAAGTATCTAGGAATCAATCTAATGAAAGCAGCAAAAAACCTCTACAGTGAAAACTACAGCACTCTGAAAAAAAGAGATCAAAGAGGATATAAGAAAATGGAAAGATATCCCCTCCTCCTGGGTAGGAAGAATCAACATAGTGAAAATGGCCATCCTACCAAAACTGCTATACAGATTCAATGCAATGTGATTGAAATTTCAACACTATATTTCACAGAACTAGAAAAAATAATAAAAAAAATTCATTTGGAAACAGAAGAGTCCTAGAATAGCAAAAGCCATCCTAGGCAACAGACACATGGCAGTGGGTATAACAATTCCCAATTTGAAACTATACTACAAAGCCACTGTGATAAAAACAGCATGGTAACAGCAAAGAAAAAGACCTGAGGACCAGTGGAATGGACTGGAAGATAAAAAAACAACTCCAGATGTACTCAGCTACCTCATCTTTGACAAAGGAGCCAACCATCCTCACTGGAGGCAAGATAGTCTCTTTAATAAATGCTGTTGGAAAAACTGGATTTCAACCTGCCAAGGATTAAACACTAGACCCTTATATTTTACCATGCACTAAACTAAAATCCAAATGGATTGAAGATCTAAATATTAAAAAAAGAGTCACTAAATTTGCTGGAAGATTAGTTAGGCAGAACTCTTGAAGACATTGGCATAGGAAAAGACTTCCTGAACAAATCCTCAGTAGCATGGGAACTAGCAGAAAGAATCAACAACTGGGATCTCATCTTATTAAAAAGCTTCTGCACTGCAAAAAAAAAAAAATCAGTAGAACTAAAAGACAACCTACAATGTGGGAAAAAATTTTACCAGCTACTCCTCAGACAAAGGATTATTACCTAGAATATATTATATATTATATAAAGAACTCAAAAAAACCAGCCCCCCCAAATATAAAGACCCAATTCAAAAATGGGCATGTGAAAAGAACAGATATTTCTCAGACAAAGAAGTAAAAGCAGCAAGTAAATATATGTAAAAATGTTCCACATCACTGGTCATTCGAGAGATGCAGATGAAAACAACACTGAGATTCCACCTTACCCCACAAAGAATGGGTGCTATCAAGAAATCCACCAACAACAAATTGGCGGGGTTGTGGGGAGAAAGGGAGAAAGGAACCCTTCTCCACTGTTGGTGGGAGTGTAGACTGGTGCAACCACTATGGAAATTAATATGGAGATACCTCAAAGAGCTGGGATTAGAAGTTCCATTTGACCCAGCTATCCCTCTGCTGGGTATCTTTCCAAAAGAATTAAAGGATCATATTAGAGCCAGGGATTTGGCTCAGTGGTTCTTAAGGCCAGAATTCAATCTCTGATACCAAAAAAAAAAAAAAAAAAATTTTGGGCGGAGGATTTAGCTCAGTGGTTCCGCCGGTGCCTTAAAAATACAAGGACCTGAGTTCTATCCCCAGAACCCCCCAAAATAATCATATCACAGTGATATATGTGCACCTATGTTTATAGCAGGACAGTTTGTAATAGCTAAAACTTGGAAACAGCCTATTTGCCCATTAGTTGGAGACTGGATAAAGAAGATGTGGTTTTTCTATAAAATGGAATAATAGCCATAAAGAACAAGAAATTAGAGTCATTCATAGGAAAATGGATACATATTGAGGGTATACTCCTAAGTGAAATAAGTAAGTCACACATGTATAAGTACTGAATAGTTTCTCTGGTGTGAAAACTATAATGGTACATAAGATCCCAATGGTATAATTGACAATGTGAAATATGAAGAAAAGGGCTAAAAGTGTAGGGGAAGTGGGAAGGGTAGGGGAAAAGTAATAAGGGAAAAGAAAAAAAAAACTTGAGAAAATGAAAAAATGGAAATAAAGTATTTGTAAATAGGGAAGGGAGGAGGGGGTGAAGGGAGGACAGGGATAAGGGGAAAAAATGAGAACCAAGACCTGTCATGTAACCAACGATGAATGTAACTGTACTGTATACCTACAATGTACCAATAAACTCAATGAGAAAAATAAAATAAAGATGTGAGGATTATGAGCCAGTGATAGCTCTGTTGCACATCTATTCTCTTTTGTTCAACTCAAGAAATACTTCTTATGGGCCAGGGATTTAGTTCAATGGCACCACACCTGCCTCACAATTGCAAGGTCCTGAGTTCAATTCTTCGATATTTTTTTGAAACAAGGTTTGGTTTGGTTTTTGTGGGACAAGGTCTCGCTTTGTACTGCAGGCTGGCCTCAAACTCATGGTGATCCTCCTGCCCCTGCTTCCTAGCTACTCGGATTACAGCCATGAACCACCATGCCTGAGAAATACTCCTTCGAAAGATTAATGCCCCTTGTCTAGTAGCTATGTGGGACTCATATTCTTTTCAGGCTGACTTTTTATTCAAGTTAGGTAAAAAGATATAGTAGTTAAGGATGAAGGAAAGACGAAAGGGTTCACATTAAAAGAGCAGCAAAAAACATTTGTTTACCAAATTCTTCAGCTCTATTCTAAATATCGCACAATTTTTAAAATGGCAAGAAAGGAGAAGTGCAATGAAATGACAAAAGCAATATAATAGTAGCCTAATTCCTTCCCCACTGAGCACAAAACCTACTGTCCTCAAAATACTTTAAATTATGATTTATTTTTGGAAGTCCTACCAATTGAAGATTCCTCTAATATCTCCTAATGCTTATAACTATCAGTGGAAGAAACTAATCTAGTGCCTTAAAGGCTCTTAAAGCAACTTACGACGATGAATCATTTTCCTTAGGGTAATCTTCATTCAGCTCTGAGTCAGATGATAGCATTCTTTTTCTCTTTTCGGTGCTACAGAGCAAGAGAGAAGAAATGTTATTTTTCAAAAGTCATAATTCTTATATCGTCAAAAATTATAAGGCAACATATTCAAGGATATGGAATGTGACTACTGCTATCTAATTCTCTACACTACATTTTTTTCCCCATTAAGTTTTTCTTTTATTGAGTTTATTGGTACATTTTAGGTACACAGTACAGTTACATTCATCATTGGGATCATGTACCTTTACATGATGTATCTTGGTTCTTATATTTTCCCCATTCCCCTGGCTTCCCTTCAACCCCTCCACCCTTTCCTATTTACAAAGACTTTGTTTCCATTTTTTCCCTTTTCCCATCTTTTTACTTTTCCCTTCTTTTCTTTCCCCTACCCCTCCCACTTTCTCTACTTCTTTACATATTTTCTTCCCATTTCACAATATCAATTATTCATTGTGATCTTTATTTACACTTTTAGTTTTTCACACCAGAGAAACTATTCAGTATTTACACATGTGTCCTATTTATTTCACTTAAGAGTATGGCCTCAATATGCATCCACTTAGCTATAAATGTCTCTAGCTTCTCATTCTTTATGGCTTAGTACTCCATTTTATTTAAAAAAAACAACCCACATCTTCTTTATCCAGTCTCCAGCTGATGGGCAATTGGGCTTTCCAAATTTTAGCTATTACAAACTGTGCCGCTATAAACATGGGTGCACATATATCACTGTGGTATGATTCTTTTAATTCTTTTGGGAAGATACCCAGCAGAGGGAAAGTTGAGTCAAATGGAACTTCTAATCCTAGTTGTCTGAGGTATCTCCATATTGATTTCCACAGTGGTTGCACCAGTCTGCACTCCCACTAACAATGAAGAAGAAATCCTTTCTCCCCACAGCCCCACCAGCATTTGTTATTGGTTGATTTCATGCAGCCATTCTTTCTGGAGTGAGGTGGAATCTCAGTGTTGTGTTCATCTGCATCTCTCGACACCTATTTAAATTAATATGCTGCATTATCTGCAGGCTCAAGATGAGTCAATGACAAACTACGTAAGACAAATATTTGAAATTAACTATAAAAATCATATCCTCAAAATTTCTAAAAGGCCTAAAAACATTTATAAACAATTAAATTGAATAAGTAAGAAATATCTTTCCTACCGGTTTTCTAATAACCCTGATCTAAGAGGTGTTGATGTAGCTGTCAAAGAAGGAATCGTCCGGGTGACAGTTATTCCACTTCCTGATACAGTCTTAATGGATCCTCTACCTGGATTACCAAGAACTTTTCGAAATGGAATATCATCTTTAGTTTCCAAACTTCCCCTTTTTGACGAGGTCTGAAAGAATAAAGTTTGCAATAGTTCAATCTTGAAATTAATTACAATACTTTTAAGATCAGTGATTCTTATGTGGGGAACTTGAACAAAACAAAAAACTAGAGACACTAATTTCCAGAGATTGTAGTCTAATTGGTCTGGGGTGACCCATTCATTTGTGTGTACAGAAACTGTTTTTTGGCAGTGCTTGGATCAAACCCAGAGCCTCTTGTATGCTAGGGAAGTGCTCTACCACTGAGTTACAGTCTAGCTCCTATACATACAAACATACATATTTTTTTGGTTTTATAAGACAAGGTCTCACTCTGTAGCTCAGGCCGGCTTTTAACTCTATATAGTCCAAGCTGTCCTAAAACTCATGGCAATCCTCCTGCCTCAGCCTCCCAAAGTGCTGGGATTATAGGCATGTGCCACCACACACATATATATTTAAAAGCACTCTGTATGATTCAATGTATAGCCAAGTATGAGAAATTGAACTTGACACTTACTTTCCTATAGTATCCTTAAAAATTCTATAGCATACCTGGAAGTAGAAAGCAAAAACCCTATTGGGGGTGGGTACTAGGGAAAAACCCTATTTTAAATAATTCTTTTTTTGTGTGTTTTTTTGGTACCAGGGATTGAACTCAGGCCTTTGTGCTTGTGAGGCAGGCACCAGAACCACTGAGCTAAATCCCCAGCTGAATAATTAATTTTTAAGAAAAGACAGTTCTAGAGATCAACATACGATCTCTGGGGAAAAAAATACAATGTTAAGAAGTAGAGACCAGGACTGAATATACACCGTGTTAAGAGTATATGTTTAATGCCAGGTATGCTTGTACATACCTGTAATCCCAGCATTCAAGAGGCTGAGGCAGGAGGATCACCTTGAATCAGCCTGAACTACATGGCAAGACCCTGTCTCAAAAAATCAAAAATAAAATGCTGGATGGGGTGGCACACGCTTGTAATTCGAGCACTTGGAAGGCTGAGTCAGGAGGGCTGTGAGTTTGAGATCAGTTTGGGAAATTTAGTAAGTCCCTATCTCAAATGAAAAGGGCTGGGAAGATAGTTCAGTGGTTTGCATAGTACTGCCAAAACCAAAAATCATTCCATCTTAAATTTAGGGGGGAAAAAAACCCTAAGTCACCTGGATGAATGGTTTAAAAAAGTAAACAGATTTTTTTTTTTTTGGTACTGGGGATCGAACTCAGAACTTTGCACTTATGAGGCAGGCATGGTGCCACTGAACTCAATCTCGAGCTCAGTTAACTGATTTTTAAACAGGTGATGTAGTTCAGTGGTAGAGAGCTTGCCTCTCATGCACAAGGCCCAGGTTTTATGTCTGGCGTTGGAAAAACCAGAATCACTGTTCATAAATTCAATAGCAAAAGACACAAACTGCTGGGTGTGGTGGTGTACACCTATAATTCCAGCACTCAGGAGCTAAGGCAAGAGAACTGCCAAGTCAAAGCCAGCATGGGTTACAAAGTGAGTTCAAGGCCAGCTTGAACTACACGGTGAGTCCTTGTCTCAAAAAACAACTAACCAACCAACCAAAAGAACAACAAACAAAACACAACTGCCACAGACTGAAAAGGTTCACTATCACCCCAACCACTCAGTTCTCCCGCTTTGCATTCTACCACCTTATATAGCCTTTTAGATTTTCTAGGTACAAAAATATTTATCCTTAAAATGCACAAAATCATCCATAATTTTGTTTTCCTTTAATGCTAGTTACAGTCCAGAAAATTGTACACGTATATTCCCACAAATGGGAACTATTTGGGCACAGATATAAACATACATACATACATACATATATATATATATTTGCATGGGCTACATATGTTTATGCATTTAAGTAGTATTCTAACAGTTGAAATTCCTACCTACAACTGTATAAATCTCAAAAAAATTATGCTGGGAAAAAGAAGCCAGATTCTCCCATCTCCTAGAGAAAAAAAGAACAACAGCAACACACACACAGATTCTAAGTGTGTAAGACTCCAAAAACTGGGCCAGGGATGTAGCTCAGTGGTGCCATGCCTGCCTGGCAAGTGCAAGTTCTTGAGTTTGAGCCCCGTTACAAAAAAAAAAAAAACTCCAAAAGGTACAACCTAATCTAGGGTAACAGGAAGCACACCTGTGGTTGTTTCCAGACAGCAATGGGGTGGGGATATTACAAAGGAGGATGAGGAAACTTACAAGGATTATCGCAAGTTCACCGAACTGTTTATGGTAATGATTTTAGGAGTGAAAACAGAAGGAAACATGCATTTAGTTAGACCTTGAATATGTACAATTTACTCCATACCAGTTATGTACCAATAAAAATGTCTCCCAAAATCCTAATCTATGAAAAGAACCTAACAAAAGTTAAATCTTATTTATTTAGTTAGTTAGTTTTTGATTTTTTGAGACAGGGTCTCACTATGTAGTTGAGACTGATCTGGAACTATGTAGCTCAGGCTGATCTTGAACTCATAGCAATTCTCCTGCCTCAACCTCCTGAGTGCGGGGATTACAGGTGTGCGCCACCAAGCCCGGTTTAAATCTTATTTATTGCTTAGTCCAGTATATGAACTAAGTAATGACCTCTCTACACTGCCAAACACAACTAATAAATTTACTCATAGAAGAATTTCAAAGTTTCTCTGACTTTATATGACTAGCTTTCTTTTGTAAAATATTTAATATGAGAGAAAAGGTCTGCTAAATTGCAGTAAGATTATTTATTGATATACAGCAAGTCTTACAGCTGGCTGAATTATATGCACAAAAGAAAAACTATTTAAAAAAAGATATTGTGTACATGTACAAATTCCCTATAGTGAATATAATCATTATGCACTGCAAGCATGTACTAATACAAAAGAAATTTAAAAAGTAAAAACAGCCAGGCATGCTAATGCATGTCTGTAATCCCAGCACTCAGGAGGCTGAGACAGGAAGATTGCTACAAGTCAAAGACCAGCCTGGACCACACAGTAAGACCAGATCTCAAAAAATAAAATAAAAATTTCAAAAAAGAATGAAGAAATAAAAAAGCAAATAGAACATCTCAACAAAACATAAAGTGTAAAGGCAAAATTAAAGTTGGGTGTGGTGGTACACAACTGTAATCCTAGCACTTTGGGAGGCTGAGGTAGAAGGACTGATGCAAATCTGAGGCTAGCCAGACAGAAAGTTCAAGGCCAGTCTAGACTACATAGCAAGATTCTGTCTTAAAAACAAACAAAAAGGCTAAGTTCACAAAACAGAACAGACCTAAAGAGTATAAAGATACTGTGCTTAATACTTCTAGGGCTGTTAGTAGATGGGATAGTATAAATTGAGCTAAATACTTTTATATGTACTATCTTATAGTAACCCTTAAAAATATTATTGCAGTCTCAATTTTATAGATAGGTACTAAGACTCCGGATACTTAAGGAATTTTCCCAATGATCCACAGCTAGCAAGTGGCATCACCACACTTAAACCCACACCTAATTCTAAAGCCATTCATTCATTCATTCAGTCACTCACTCGCATGGTCTTGCCATGTACTTTTGGCTGGCCTTGAATTCACTTTATATTCCAGGAGGGCCTCAAACTCAAAGTGATCCACTTGCCTCAGCCTCCTGAGTGCTAGGATTACAGGTGAGCACCACCATGCCTAGCAAAAGCTATACTTTTAAAAACTACAGATTACTGTGATTTATAATGCTGACCACAAGACATTAAACAAGAGTTGTTTAGTAAAATTATATGTAGGAAGAGATGTGAAAAACTGTACAAATTTTCATGAAAATACTTCAAGAGATCAAGAAAGCCAAATGATACATCTCAGCTATGTGGAAGATAACCTTGTGACAATGCCAGAAATATTATATAGTACAGACTGAATTCTACTCTCTGCAGCTACCCACTATGCTTGTCTATAACTAACATTTTTTTTTACAAAGCTTAAAAGGATTCAAACATACCTGATTATCTGAGTAAGAAAGCTGCCTGTTCGTTTCCTTCTGTGAGGCCCTGCTACCCAGAATGGCTCCAAAACTACCAGAACCCTGAGAAGGTTTCATGGCTGGAAAAAAAAAAAAAAAAAAAAAAAAAAAATCAAATAAAAACAAAACAAAAAACAAATCACTGACTTCAAAAAATTAGGGAAAAGATAACCAAGTTTTTCTGATAGAATGTACATCTCTAAGACATAGAGTAATAAAAACATAGAGCTAAACTCTCAAGCAAAAAAGAAAGAACATGTAATAGATAAAATTTACAAACCAAAAGGAAAATGCTAAAAATTTTATAGAATCATCGGTAATTAACATTATAATTGAGTTAGCCATTATGTATCTAGAGCAGTGATGGTGAACTTTTAGAACTTTCAATAATACAAACAGCCTGTTGAGGCATGTGTGCCACTGGTTCACCACCTCTGCTCTAGAACATGAACACCAACACTGGATGCCAAGGAAACATGTCAGGAGAGATGACAGGTACACCTCCAACAACATATATTCCAAAGCATGCTCTACAAGTCAATGTATATTAATCAGAATGTAAATATGACATGGTACCGCATAAATATGTACAATTTTTATCGGTTAAAAATAAATTTAGCTTAAAATTGTTAAATTTATTTAGCAAATAAATGCCTTCCATTCCAAAGAAATTCATGCTATATGTAAATATGAATTTGTATATAGTTTAAAAAGTATTTCAATTTAGTTTGCAAATCTCCCACTGATGATCATTTGGGATGTTTTAGTTTTTCAAAACTGCAAACAATGCTTAACATCCTTTCACATTATCTTCTTGTACTAATGCAATAATTTTTTTTTTTGGTACCATGGATTGAACTTGGGACTTGCAAGGCAGGCAGTGGCACCACTGAGCTAAATCCCCGGCCCAATGGCATGATTTTTATAGAACAAATTCCTCAGAATAAAAATTTCTGGGTTAATGGACATATAATTTTAAATTAAACTGACAGTGCCACAAAGACCTTCAAAAATTTATCAAAAATATTTGATAAACCTATCAAATATATGATCATTATCTCATTTCCCTTCACACTGCTACCAATGTGATAGCAAGAATTACTGAAGTTAAGAATTTTTTTCATGATTAAACACTATTTTTCTTCCTCAAATTTTTTATTTGCAGTTTTTGTCCATTTCCTTATTAGCCTGCCTTTAACAATTTGTAAAATGTCTTTGCATATCAATGATATTTATCTATAACTGTGATTATCACTGGCTAACATTTTGTCTTTTTTTCCCCTTCATCACAGATACTGACTAAATTTTTTAACAGTATAAGTTATCTATCTTTTACTGATTCTAGATCTGTTTGTTTCTAGCTCAGATCTGATTTCAGGTTTATGTATATTCTGAAAGGTCTTTTCCATCCCAGTATTATGTTAGATTCCATTCCCTTTTTAATATTTTAATTTTTTTATATTCAAATCTTTGAGCTGAAATTATTTTGATAAGAGAGAGAAAAAGGATCCATCTTCAGAACTTTCTTAAATGGTTAGTCATTTTATTTATAAAGAACACTTTATCAAATGTTACTCTTTTTTCCACTGATTTGAGTACCACACTTAAATACTAAAATACCTTAGGGCTGGGGATTTAGCTAAGTGATTCCAGCACCTGCCTTGCAAGAGCAAGGATCTGAGTTTGATCCCCAGTACAAAAAAAAAAATAATAATAATAATAATAATAATAACATTTTTTTGAAATATTTTTATATTCATCATCTTACTCCAGTTCCTGCAAAGTATGTATTACCTTTGGGCAGCTATATAACTAAACCCATCATGTGCCAGTCAGGCTTTACATTCTTTAAAAAGCTTTGAAGTTAAGGTGATATAACTTTCATTTTAGAGATGAGGAAACTAAAATTCAGCTGTTAAGTGACTGGCCCAAAATGACACAGGAAATAACAGAGCTAGAATAAAACCCAAGTCTGTTCAGGGATAAAATAGGTTTCCACTACAACATGTTGTTCAAGCTTGGCTTCCTAGTCTACTGTGCCATCCAGCTCTGATGCATTTAAAGACATGCTTTTTCTTACACCAATCCTGAAGACAGTGATGCAATTAATAGGATGGGTATGGTAGAATAAGACAAAAACTGAAATATAGACATAGTTCCAAAAATATTGTGAGAATTTTAAGTAACATTGTGCTCAATTTCTTGATTCCAAAATTTGTTTAGTAAACTGACACAGTTCAGATTTGGTGGCATGAACATATGAGTAGGTTCTATATGGCAAACAACCACAAAAAGGTTTTGTTTTATAAAAAAATGATGTCAAATATAGATATGAATTAAATATAAAAAATATGTTTAAGACTAATATGCGAAACAAAACTAGAAAGAGAAGGCATCCTTGTCTTGTTACTGATCTTAAAGGAAAAATTTCTAGTTTCTCACACATTATCTGTGTGGGCTTTTCACATACGACCTTTATTATATTGGTTTCCTGCTTCGCTAAATTTGCTGAATGTTTTCATTATAAAGGGTGGTAAGTTTTGTCAAATGCTTTTTCTGTACCAATTGATATATCATGTAGCTTTTGTCCTTCATTCTGTTAATGAGTATATAAAACAGACTGACTTTCACAGTTGAAACATCCTTGCATTCCAGGAATAAATCCTCAATTATGGTGTACAATTCTTACTGTGCTACTGAAATGAGCTCTAGTATTTTGCTGAGAATTTTTGCACTATTATTCATTAAGATTATTGGTCTGTAGTCTAGTCATAGTCTCTTTTTCCATTTTTTGTTTTGTTTTTGTTTTTTTTGTACTGGGGATCAAAAAGTCATAGTCTTAAAACTGCTAATATCAGACCCTGGCATGGTAAGCGCTCACCTGTATGAAGTCTGTTTTGATGGACTGCATCTAAAAACAACCTCATTTCTTCTGCATCCTTACTTGGTACTTTGTCAATAGACAAGAAGCTATTATCTTGTAGAGTTAACATTAGGCGGCTCTGCTTTGCTCCACTGGGTCGAAGCACCACATTTTTAATGTTATGACTTAGCTGATAAAAATAAAAAGGAAAAGTATCATAAAAAGTGATAATAAAGTATAACTGAGGTGTGTAATGAATACTAAACTTCATACTTTCCAAGTTATAATTCTCATACATTCTTATTTCACAGTGATCCTCCTGCCTTAGCCTCCCAAACTCTGGGATTACATACAGGTGTGCACCACCACCATTTCTTGATACAATTAACTCAAAGACTTAACTTTCAGAAGAAACAAAGATATACTACTAAAACTCATTTTACAGAGTAATACAATCTCTTGATCTTATAGGCAGATAACTCTATTTTCAGATATGGTTCTAAAGTTATATCAAGGATAAAAAAGTCAAAAATTTTCAGAGCCAAGATGATTATACTATCTCCAGTATAGAAAATAAAATTAAATTCATCTTTTCTTCCTTAAATTGTTAAGGTATTTGGCAAATTGTTTAGATACCTGCAATATAAAAGGAATATAAATTCAAATTACAAACTTCAAAAAAATTCCAAACTCTCAAAACATATGTCAAAAACAAAGCTTTTCCAATACTAAGAAAATACTTTTTGTTTTTAATTGTTTAAGAAAACACACTTCCCTTCAATCACAAAAACATATATAAGCATCTTAGAATTTTCTTAGCTTAATGGTAACAATCCCCAGAGCTGGTTTATCTTGGGACTCTTGATACCTTTGGAAATGTGCTATACCTTTATTTTCTCTTGAATGAAATTTTTTCCCAAGGCTAAACGAATTAATCTTTTACCCCGCCCTAAATGAATGAATCTTAAAAGTTTCTTCATTACCTAAATAATTTCTATCAGACAAGCAGACCTGTTCTCTAATATTCTCCCTTAGCAGGCATAACCAAAGGTTTCTACAACTGTCTTTTGCTGAAGACATAACCTTTAAACAGTATAAAGAATAAAATGCCTCATAATTTTAATGAGGGAAAATTGTTATCAATTTTTAGATAAGAACGAAAAACAATTATACCAATTTATATTCATATGTGAAGAATATATTTATTTTTAGCTTCAAAGTAGATTTTAAATTCATGCCCTTCAGTAGAAATTCTCTAGTAAAATACAAACATAGGTAACATAAAGGCATTATTCAGTCAATTATCATTTTAAAAAATTACAGGTGACTTAGCTCAGTGGCACTGAGCATGCCTTGCAAAAGCAAGGTCCTGAGTTTGATCCCCAATAACAAAAAAATAAAATAAAAAATTACTTAAATATAAACAGGAAAGTTTATTCATTAACAAGTAAGATGAGAACAATCCTGAGCTGGGTCACTTCAACAACTAAAAATCTTATCTAGCCTCACAATTCTAGTAACCACTTGTGTAAGGACTCCCCTATTTCTGAAGACCAGACCTCTCTGTTAGAACTTCAGGTCTGTTTACCTTCTAAAGTTCTGACACCTGAGATAATTCCTCTCTCTCAATCTTCACATCCTAATATTTCCCCCTGCTCCCTCTCACGGAAGGCGCGCACACACACACAAAATCTCAGATATGGAAATCTCCCCAGGCTCTTAAGTCTTCTTTCCCTTGCTTCTTCCACTATTTTCCCATTGTTCAGGACTTTCAACCCTCATCTAACCTTCCACCACAACCTCCTGCATATCTTTCCTAATCTTTCATTATTGTGCATAGCCCAAAAGGAATAGGAATTTGATACCCTTGGCTCCTTAGAACTTCAGCACTCATGACCAGCAAGAAGCATCAAAGCTCTTCAGCCTCGACTTCTGTTACTAACTCCCACTAGCCATTTAGTTTATACTGTATTGTATTATATTATACTGTATTTTAGACAAGGGTCTCACTCACTATGTAGTTCAGGCTGGCCCTGAACTCACCCTGTAGCTCAGGCAGGCCTCAAACTCACAGTGATCCTTCCTATCTCAGCCTCCTGAGTGCTGGGAATTACAGGTGTGTGCCACCATGTCCAAGACTACCCATTTATTTTAAAATAACTCTGTGGTTTCCTGAGAGTTGATTCACACTCACATGTGTTTGTCTATATACAGAAATCACTTATGCATTATCTTTACTATGTTTCGCAAACTTCAATATACCCTCTAAATCTTCAAGGTACAAAACCACTCACTTTTTTGTGTTGTCTCAGTATCTTTGAAATATTTTTTACAGCTGAAAATGCACTTGGTTACTCTAATTTTCAGGGGAGTGGTGTCTCATTAAGCTGTATTCTTGGCCCTTAGCACAGAATCCACAACTATAACCTATAGGTGGTTAACACATGAATGTTGAATGTAAACTGATATAAAACTGAGAAAAGGCTGTAATTGAAAATATAATTAATCATCACACTTCTAATGATCTATGTTTGCTTAAATATTTGAATACTCAATGCCAACCTGGGCTGAAGACTAAAAAAAAAAAAGAAAAGAATCTTTGGGAAAAAAACCTTTGAGGCTTTGGTTTTGTTGAGTTTTTGTTTTTGTTTTTGAGCTAGGATCTCACTAAGTAGTCCAGGCTGGCCTCAAACTCATGGTCCTCCTACCTCAGTCTCCTGAGTACTGGAATTATAGTTGTGCACCACTGTGACTGGTTCCTTTGTTGAGATGAGCAATTTATATTAGCCTATAGTACATGACAAACTACTATTGCTTCTACTACCCATGACTACCTGCAATTTATTTAAGACTATCTTTGACATATAACACCACAAGCAATTTTTTTCCACAGTTCAATAGTAGAGACAGAAGGAAATTCTATTTCAGGTCAGATTCTAATACACTGTTCTTCAACAAAATATTTCCCTTTAGAAAATATTTTTGTACAATCTAATCAATATAGAATAAAGTACAAAAAATGTAAGACATTATCTTCTTAAATTCAACTCATATTAAGATGAGTAACTCTTGGTGGCATAAGAGAAGTTAATACAGAAGTGAAAAAAATAACTTTCGTATACCAATAAGACAATGAGAATTCTTCAGAATTTTTATAAGAAAATAGTTTAGATGACCTTGAACATCCATCCTTGAATGGTTCATCCTATGGCACGTGGCAGGATTAATTAGGAAGTAGAAACTGGCTTTTAGAAGGCATTAATAAATCCTCTTCAAACTAACACTAGCCAGAGGCGGTGTGTTTGAGGCCAGCCTGGGCTACATAGTGAGTTCAAGGCCAGCCTGACCTATACAGTGAGAACCTGTCTCAAAAAAAACCCAAACATCAAAAAAACCAAAACCAAA
Source organism: Fukomys damarensis (assembly GCF_012274545.1). Classification (NCBI taxonomy): domain Eukaryota; kingdom Metazoa; phylum Chordata; class Mammalia; order Rodentia; family Bathyergidae; genus Fukomys; species Fukomys damarensis. The sequence goes on from NW_022900928.1 coordinate 118,377,362, forward strand.
ACCAAAACCACAACAAAAAAGAAAGAAAGAAACAATCAAAAAAGTAAAACTAACAGTAACCCAAGTATGGTAGTGTATGCCTCTAATCCCAGGACTTGGGAACTTGGGAGACTGAGGCAGAAGGACTCCAAGTTTGAGGCCAACATAGGCTACAAAGTGAATTCAGGGCCAGACTGTACTGCATAGCAATATTTTGTCTCAGGAAAACAAACAAACAAAACAAAACACCCTAATACCAAATCCTGATGAATGAATCCATCATCTAGTTTAATGAAAAAAAAAAAAGGAATAACAAAGGGAGTCCCAGTGTTGTTTTTAAAATGCTTAGATATAGTATCCAAACTCTTCTAAGTTCTTTTCCATTAATTTATTTTCAATAATGGTGACTACTCCCCACTCTATTATCCAGAGCCAACAATGTTATTGAATAATTTATAAAACACATACACAAAAGTATTAGTGTCCTGGAAAGAAGCAAGAAGGGCTACTCTGATGCTTACTATAGTACACAACAGCAATTTACTAAAAGATCTATTAAAAAAAAAACATTCCAAATAAAAATTTGGTTAATACCTGAAACGTCCTTGGAATTCCTCCAGTATTGTAGTGAACTACTAGGCTGACTTTATTCTCTTTTTCCACAATTTCAAAGGATCCTTCTTTCCACTTTGTGATCCCAGTCTGCATACTTCGAATCCTGATAGGTCCATGTATCTTCAGAGGAGACATATTTTCTTTAAAAATAAATCGTTTCTAACCAAATTAAAAAAACAAAAATACACCTTCACCTGACAGATTCTAAGAAAAGAAAAGAAAATAAGTTACAAGTTACTAGTGATTAAAATGAGAATTAAAAAGACAATGCTTAATGAACCTTCTACATCCCTTTCTCCATTTTAATTAACCATTTTTATAGCATCCTCAAAGGCCCTAATTAGTTGTAGAGGACAGGTAAGAAAGACAACTAATGCAGGCACTCAGTCAGTGATTGCATCTTTGCCACATGTCCAGTATCTCACTGCCACTATACTGTACCTTATGCACCACTCATAAACAGATTGTTGCCAATAATTAGGAATTAGATTCCATTCTCATTCACATTTTTTTTTTGGTACCAGGGATCAAATTTCCTTGGGCCCCTGCACTTGCAAGGCAGGCAGCAGCACCACTGAGCTAAACCCCCAGCCCCAGATGCCATTCTCAGTGTAACTGCATTCATAGTAATTCTTTCTTCCTTTATGAATGTTAATGGTTTATGAATTTCAAATTTAAGCAAAAAAATGTTCATTTATCTGATTCCATTTCTTAGAATGGAGTTTCTCCTCAAATAACAAAGTATTCAAACAGTAATCTAAACATATCCACACCTACAGAGATATTATTATAAGATTAAACAGTTTTAAGAATAATCAAATTAGGGGGCCAGTGGTTCCACCGCCTGCCTCGCAAGTGCAGGGACCTGAGTTCGATCCCTGGTACCAAAAAAGAAAAAGAATAATCAAATTAGTTCAATTGCCATAATCATATTATTGAGAATCATGTAATCTCTAGAAAATCAAAGAACCATCTTCCTAAGAACCACCTACATTTATATTTAGCATCATTATTCCTGAAAAGAATTTTACCTCTGACAAATTTATGTTCCCTGAATGAACTTTTAATACTTGAAAATAACTTCCAGCAATGATGAAAGATATCTAAGATGCTTAGTTTTGCCAAAACTCAGCAAATAAAATCACAGTAATAGAGAATGCTGTTACTGTATGCTATATACATGTATTTTCACCTAAAATTGCTAAACCAAATTTTATTTATACTGTTATTAAACTACTAAAAATTGTGTCTCTAAAATGGATTATTGAATAATTCAACAAGATAAAAATCATTAAAAACTGCATCGGCCTAAATAGCTCAACAAGAAATTCTAAAAAAGGCAGTATACGTGGGAAAATAATACTATATCTAGAAGCTATGAGATCCAGTTCTGTTGCAAACTAACTTGTAACTTACTAATAATTAGTTTTCTCAATTATAAAACAGGAGGGGCAGGCCAGGGTTTTAGCTCAGTGATTTTGCCTCCTGCCTCACAAGCTCAAGGACCAGCGTTCAACCCCTGGTACCAATAAATAAATCAATTAATTAACTAACTAATTAAATTTAAAAATAAAACAGGAGGGGCCGGGGATTTAGCTCAGTAGTGCCACTCCCTGCCTCACAAGCTCAAGGTCCCAAGTTCAATTCCCAGCACCAAAAAAAAAAAAATTATAAAACAGGAATAGCAATGCTGTAAGGTAATGAAGTAACCATTAGTAAGCACTTAATTGATAGTATTTTTAACATTCAAAAATTAGCATCCACTTTCTCAATTTATTCCTCTACCACTTTTCTCAAAGACCTCAATAAATAAGATTAACAAGAGTCACTAACCCAACTGCCTATAAGAGGCCAGACAGGTACCTGAATTAACTTGGGCAAGTAAAATGTGAATAACTATAACCCAATCCAGCCAATTATTAAGTGAGTAGAAATAATGGACCTAAAAAATAAATAAATAAATAAAATGCCAGATCTTTTTCAAGAAAATGAAGGCATTCAAACTTTCATATGAAAAACTCTTCATTTTAAATTTTGACTAATGAATTCAAATTTACTTTGAAAAATTACAAGTGAGCTAGGCTGTAATACCAGCACTTGGGAGACTGAGGCAGGAGGGTGTTTGCCAATTTGAGGCCAGCCTGGGTGACATGGAGAGACCCTGTCTCAAAAAACAGAAAACAAAATAACAACAAAAAAAGCTGTAAGTCCTGTAGTTTACTATATAGGAAATTACTGAGAATAAAATAAAAAGATGTAAAACAACTTTAAAGACTTAAAAAGTATTACACAATACTGATCCTCTGTTATTATTGATTCAACTCATCAGTTTTCTGAGTACCCACTGTAACCAGATTTGGATATTAGTATAATTTGTGAGATATATGAATTCATCAAAGTAAAAGAGACAATTAATGTCTGTAGCCTGCTTTATTTATATGTCATTTTGTTCAAAGTAACAACTCTACAAAAATTTGAACAAGCAATATATTTGTAATACTTTTGGTGCAAGTAATTACTTGTGGCTTCACTGAGTATATTTTTGATATACTCAGACTTTCAGTACTACAGAGCATATGGTTCCTCTCCTACCCTGGTTTCCTACGCCAGAAATATGAGATGTTTTTGACTTCTCTGTTGATGATAGTTGGTATTGGATTGAAGTTGGAAGGTCAAAGGAGAGTTCTGTCAATTCTACCCCCACACTTTTCAGACAACCTTAATTACTGAACTATAGATCAAATCATAGCACTCCTATTGTCACTCAATGATTCTCCTTTGTCCTCACAATAAAATCTGAACTCATTAACATGATATAAAGGCCCCATGATTTGGATCCTGCTTACTGCTCTCATCCTAAACCTCAAACCCTCCAGATATCCAGCCATTTCAATGACTTACAATTTCTTTCTTTTTAGTACTGGGGATCAAACTCAGGACCTTCTACTTTTGAGGAAGGCATACAATTTCTTCCAAACCCACATATCCTTATGCCACAATATGCATACTATGGTTAGCTCTGAAGGATTTTCATGTATTTTGCCACCCTCAGCCTTTCTCAATTTCTCTAAAATCAAGGCTCAACTTAAATGTTATCCTATTAAGAAGCCTTTCCTCACTACCTTTCCACTTGTTCTCTCCCCCATAGCCACAATGAAATTGTTTAAATCCTTCTTTCTGTAGTACTACTCTGTGCTTATTATCCAGCATTTATTGCAATGTTATAGACAATGTTTATCTCTTGTGTCTCTATCTAGAATCTGCAGCTTGAAGACAAGTAGTATATTCTTTAATCTCTCCATCCCTGCTGAGACAGCATCTGACAAAGGATATAGAAATTAACTGTTCAAGAATAATGAACAAATTAGCATTATCAATTTTATTCAATTTGTGGTTAAAATATACAATAGCAGATACTAAAATCATAAGTATCTTTTATATGGGCAATGCCCGGTTATATTTACTAAGCTTTTTATAACAGTGCCAGTAAACCAGTATGGTGGTGCACGCCTGTATCTCAGCACTGGGTTGAGACAGGAAGAACACCATGCAGCCAGCCTGGGCTACCTAGTGAGCTCAAGGCCACCCTGAACTACATACCCAGACCCTGTGTCTCAAAAATAAATACACAGCACTGCTATGCACCATTATTACATCCTTTGAAGGCTATGTACACCTGAACTTCTCCACAAAATGCAAAACTGTTCTCATATTTTTAAAAGAATTCAATGGAAGAAAAATAATTTATGGGTAACAATGTACAGTTACAGAATACTTTTTTTTAAGACAGGGTCTTGCTATGTAGAGCAGACCTCGAACTCATGGTGATCCTCTTGCATCAGCCTCACATCTGGCCTTTTCTTTTTTTTCTTTTTGCAGTACCGGGGATCAAACTCAGGACCTTGAGCTTGCAAGATAGGTGCAGTGCCACTGAGCTAAATTCCTGGCATGCCTGGCCATTTTTTAAAAAACTGGTAAACTTGTCCAAGCTAGGATTCATGTCAATTGTTCAATGAAGAAACTCCACATTATCTATTATCAAATTCCTTCATTTTCCTTTGCAGGTAGTTACTGGTCCAGGTGCCAACGTAAAAAGGAATATAAAACCTAGCATCTGCCTTATTAAATAAAATGAAGAGCTGGGTGTGTTAGTGTACACCTATAAATCCCAGCACTTAGGAGGCTGAGGTAGGACTGCCATGAGTTTGAGGCCAGCTTGGGCTACACAGTGAGACCCTGTCTCTAAATAAGTAAGTAAGTACATGAAGATTTCAAAGTTCACTAAAATATAAAATAAATTTAAAATGTTATAGGTTACTTTTCTCTAATTCTCTATGCCTCTCCAACATTCTGATGTAGGACTTTGGTTAATCATATAAAATTTTATTTTAGATATTGAATAATTAATTTTATTTATTTTATTTTTTTGGTACCGGGGATTGAACTCAGAACCTTGTGCTTGCGAGGCAGGCAGTGGCACCACTAAGCTAAACCCCCAGCCCAAACATTTTTAAACCATTAATACTAGCAACCGTTCTTCTACAAAAAAACAACCCTAAAAGATACAGGACATAAAATTAACCAATACAATAAAACATTTTATTAATGCCCCAATTTAGTGAAGAACCAGCTTTTGCACTAAATGAATTAACAATAACTATTTTTGTACATTTTTCACATTATCACAGCTTGCCCTACTTGGTTAAGAGAGGAAAAAAACTAAGTTTCTTTTACATTATAAAATATGATCTAGTAACAGTTAAACTTTCTATGAACCTAAGACAAAGACAGAACTTCCTTGAACTGGATAATTCTCTTAGCCAAGCAATATTGGGAAGAAAAAAAAGACAAAAAGAATTATTCTCTACAGTTCAGAGAATCCCCTCTCACTAAATATATCTTCACCATTAAATTACTGTTCAAATTTGAAATTTCCATGAAAACCCAATCCATAAAATTACAAACACATTTCTACACTGGTTCATTAACATAAATGATCATATTTAAGGTACTGTTTTGAAAATATCCTTATCCAGAAGGCATTCTGTGGTAAAGAGAATATGCCAAAAATATAAACTATTAACAAAAAACAAACACAGAAACTGCCAATTCTTGCCAAATAGGATACTGTTGGAAACATATATCCAAAATAAAAATGACTTACTTTTCAGTGACTTTTACTAAAAAACCCTATGTAATAACAATTCACCTTTATTCTGATCCTTGTGCCAAAGGCAATGCACTCTTCTTGGAAAACTACTCATATTCTGCAGCTATGCCAGTTCTCCAGGAGCCATCAACTCAGCTAAAGAAAATATAAGCGTGCCTTTTTTCAAAAAATTCAGTACACCAAATTAAAAACGTTTTTTGAAAAAGGAAAGCAATCATTTACACAACAAAGATTAACCCCATATATATATATTTTTTGTGGGGGGTACTGGGGGTCAAACTCAGGACCTTTTGCTTACAAGGCAGGTAGTGGAACAACTGAGCTAAATCCACAGTTCTAACCCCATATATATTTAAAAGCACAAATCAATTACTAAAAATACTTAAGACATGCAACACACACGAATACACACACACATGATCAACCCAACTTTAGGAATGTATGTTCTGTGAAAAAATGGACTAGGGGAGAAGCCTCTACCTTCATCAATGCCTGTGGATTTATTTATCCTGCTACATTTGGAAACTAAGAAGTCACTGAAAAAGTATACCCTTTGTTGTCTTTATAAACATTGTTACAAACTGACATCTAAGTCTTAAAACACCATCCATATGTTGACACAAATTTCCAAAGGTAATAAACATCATGTTTTCATTCATCTTTTAAAGTTTAAAAAAGTTTTTCGATATTAAGCCTAAAGTCTCAATTTCTCCTGAAATTCTATCCAGACATTTCTCACTGCCCACTTCAATGGTACATAAATTTAAAACTCATCAGTTTGTGTAGTAAAAAAAAACCCATCTATTGAGTTACTCCAGTTGGAAGGCATTATGGTAGGGATACAAATGTGAAGATACAGTTGATGACCCCATTAAGAGATCCCTTGACTTCCCTATTTTTATCCTATCATCACTTAGGCAAGAAATCTTGGCATCAGCTTTTATCTCATTCTCATTATCCAAAACCAAATTTTTTCTGTTATTACTCTTAATTCAGAAACTCATATTCCTGCCATCACCCCATCCAATATGTATTATGCACCATTTACTAAGCACAGTGCCAAGTGCCACACATACATTATTTCACTAAATTTTCACAATGACCCTAAAATTATTATTTGTCAATTTTATTGATGGGGAAACTGGCTTAGAGAGATTAAGTAATTCATGCATACAGAGTCAGTAAGAGATAAAGCTACATCTAAGATCAGAAGCCACATTTTTAACCACTGCCACAGTTTATCCAGTCCCGATTTTCTCAGAATTTTTCCAATTGATTGTTTACACTACAATTTCTGGAAAACTTCTTTTTTATGTCTTAGGAAGTAGAGCATGCAATTGATGTCTCCTTTCTTTCTAAAGGCAGCAGCAAGCGCAAGGGGGATGGCACACACTCACAACAAAATAATACTTAGTAAATGCTAAATACTTGCAACTGATATTAATTTCCTCCCAAACATTTCTAATACTAACTTGCTTCTATCCAGAAAATAAATCCAACTGCCTGTTAGACATGTATACACTTTTTTTTCTTTTCACCCAGGGTCTCTGTACTGAATCCATAGCCCTTTTTACTTTGTACTGTGAAACAAGGTCTCACTAAATTGCTGGATTGCCCAGGCTGGACTTGGACTTGTGATATTCCAGCCTCAGCTTCCCAAAGTGTAACAGGTATGTGCCTCATTACCTGCGCCACTTTCTAGTTTTTACTCCTTACTTTTTAACAGTAACTCTTCACTCAAAATAAATATTAACTTTTAGGCCAGGGATTTAGCTCAGTGGTTCTGCTGCCTGCCTTGCAAGCACAAGGTGTAAAAAAACCCCGGTGTAAAAAAAAAAAAGAAATATTGACATTTAATATTCTAGTCATTCGACAAAAGCTGAATTAAATTAGGTCTCTGCTTTATTTATAGAAATCTATTAGTTTCATAATTTAACTTCCTGTTAAAGATAAAAGCCACTACTCAGATTTTCTTTCTCAAATAAAAAAATTCATTAAACTGGGCGTGGTGGTGCACACCTGTAATCCCAGCACTCAAGAGACTGAGGCTTGAGGATCACTGTGAGTTCTAGACCAGCCTGGGCTACATAATGAGTTTCAGGTCAGTCTCAACTACACAGTAAGACCCAGTCTCAAAAAACCAAAAAACAAACAAACAACAAAAAACAAATAAAAAAACAAATATACAAGATAGATATAAAAATAAACAGGGATACTAATCTAGTTTATCTCTGGTTCAAAGAGTTTAAATTTGAACAATTTTATGATACAAAAATGGGTAAAAGCATCCAAAGCTGGAAAACTGTGTTTTCCTTTGATGTGTCCTTCAATTTTTCTGCAGAATGAAAAGTCTGTAATGATATGACATGAATAAGGTGGTGTTTCCAAAGACATGATGGTTCTTATAGCAAGTTCCAGTTTATTTACTCATTTAACAAATTCTTGAGGAATAAAAATGAAATAATCACTACACTACATCCTAGTAGGAGACAGACTTCAAATAAATCATACAAGGAAATATATAATTACAAGTTACGTAATAAAATGATATAAAGTAGTAAAACACAGGGCATGATGAGACTTATGATTAAGACCCAGGGATTGAAGGTAAGAGAAAATCAAGAGGAGGCTGTTCTGAGAAAGTGCCACTTAAATTGAAAGTTGAAGAATGAGGTGAAGCCAAGTGTGGTGGTAGTACACGTCTATAATCCCAGCACTCTAAAAGGCGGAGGCAGGAGGGTCACAAGTTTGAATCCAGCCTGGGTAACTTAATGAGACTCTATCTTGAAAAAAATTTAAAAAGGGTTGAGGATTTAGCTCAATGTGAATGAGGGCTCTGGGTTCAACAACAATAATAACAAAAATGAGCTAATTGCAGAATAGTTGTGCTACAACAGCCCAGGTAAACAGAACAGTATGTACAAAGGCTCTGAAACAGAAAATACTTCGGTATGACTAAGGATATTAAAAGCTATGTCAGGGGCAAGGGATTTAGGTCAGTGGCGCCACACCTGCCTGGCAAGTGCAGGGTCCTGAGTTCAATCCCTGGGACTGAGACAAAGAAAAAGAAAAAGAAAAAGAAAAAGAAAAAGAAGCTATGTAGCTGGAGGTTAGAGAAAGGAAGATGGTACAAGATGAAGTTAGTAAAGCATGAAAAAGCCAGGTTATGAAGACTCTTCTGGGACACAGAAAGGTCTTTTAATTTTAACTTATATATCTGTGTGTATGTGTGTGTGTGTCTACATATACATATATATATATTTTTTTTTTTCTTTTGGTACCAGGGATCAAACTTAGGACCTTGTGTTTGCAAAGAAAGTGGCAGTGCTACGAGCTAAATCTCCAGCTATATTAAATATAATAAACACTTAGCAATAGAAAATCCACTGAGTTTTTAAGCAAAGAAATGACGTTACTATTGAATGGTGAAGTGACAATAGTTTGGGTTTGGGCAGGAAAAGTGGAAAGGACCTAAAATAAGGTAAGCAGAACAAGGCAAATAAACCAGGCATTATGGTGCATGCCTGTAATCCCAGCTGTTGGTAGGCTGAGGCAGGAGAATCACCACAAGTTCAACACCAGCCTGGGCTACCATAGTGAGTTCAAGGCCAGCCTAAACTAGCAAGACCCTGTCCAAAAAAAAAAAAAAAAAAAAAGAGGAGGGGAATAAGGCAATTAAATGGAAAATTTATTGGAGATGTTCATCTTACCATAACAATTACAGTAACAATGCCTACTTGGCAATTGATGTGTACTATGTACTTATAGCAGTTACTTCATTTATTCAGGTGAAATTTTTGTTATTATTCTCACTTTATAAATAATACTGGGGGCTACAGATTTAAGTCCAGGTAAAAAAGGACTGTAGCTTGCACTAGAAAATTGATAGCGATGATGTAAAAGAACAGAATCAGGACATGTATTGGAAATATAATAGATATGGTATAACTTTGAGAAAGTATGCATACATGAGATGAAGAGGTTAATAATGCCTCTCTCAAGTTCCTATTCTGTGTAACTGAATAAGTAGATATGTTACTTAATGAAGAAGGACACAGGAAGATAAAGAATTTGGGTATGGGAACTAGAGATGTAGCTCAGTGGTAGAGGACTTGTCTAGCATGAGCCAGGCTTTGAGCTCAACCTGGAGAATGATAAAAATAAATAAATTAAATAAATAAATAAATACTTTGGGTACAAAAAAAGATTAAAACTTTTTTAGTTTTACACAAATTTGAAATTGCTAAGAAAAAAATCAAGTTAAGCTGTCAAAAACTATTCGGATATGGAGCTAAAAACAAAGCAAACGGGGTGGAAATAAAAATTCTTGTCATCAATGCATATTTGAAATTTAAAGCTTAGAAAGACTGAAAGAAAAGAGGATACACAACTGAACACAAAGATTCTTTTTACTTTATCAAACAACTCTCATGCTGATTAGTTTTATGCCACTAGGCCTTGCAACACTTTCAATTTTATCTTTCAGCAGAATGTAACACTACACATGACTGCATCTCTTGCAAGAGTCCTTCCCTGTTCAATTAAGCCTCAAGAATCTCTCAATGCTCCATCCTAGGTTTCCTTCTTTTCTAGTACTATACTCTGGGTAATTTCATCCATATTCATGGCTCCAATTATTAACAACATGTCGAAAACATATACACATACAATATATACACAGTACGTATCCAGGTTAGAATTCGCCTGTGATCTCAAACCCAGAACACACAACTGCCTACGTGACAGTCTTTCCTCAGGTATCTCCTCTAGTTAAAGACTTTCGGGCACTACCATTCCTCAAAACAGAAGCACACAGCTGAAATTATGAGAGAAACACTACAAAACCACTACAGGGAAACTTTCCAAAACACAGGACTTTGTCATCAATTATTATTTCCTTTCATGGACCATGACTTAAAAGGGGTTAACCTGACAACCTGATAATGATGGCTAGCAATCAAGCGCACGACAAAAATACAATTCGTGTTTTTTAATGAGATGAAAAAGGGGAGAAACTAAAGATGGTCAAAACAGCAAATAAATATCATGTCCAAGGCCTAATGGATATGCGGCTACAGAATTCACCTGAAAAGCAGCAGGC
>NW_022900928.1:118388253-118405411 GCF_012274545.1 Fukomys damarensis
GGCGGGGGGGGGGGGGGGCGGTGGACGACGACAGTCCCAGAGAAAACAGGACAGGTTCGAGTGGCGGACGGAACTAGTGACAGTACAGAACACGTCAAAAAAGAAGGAAAGTCGAGGGGGAACACCCAAGTTGAGCATCTGTGAGGCCTGGGGAGCGCCGAGGGGCTATGGGAGAGCTGAGCACAGGCGAGGAGAACTCCAGAAGAGTGAACGCCGAGTGGGCGGACCGCAGGGGGAGGGGTGCTAGGGAAAACGGCTCAATTGAGAGGCCACCCTGGCCGCCTTACCTGTGCCTGAGGGTCCGGGGCCCCCAGACAAGCCTGCCGGAAGCAGCAGAGTTCGCGCGGAGGAGGAGGAGGAGCCGGAGGTAAAAAAGGAAGGGACACCGAGTAAGGAGCAAGCCTGCTCGCTCCCCCCCAAACAGGGAAAGCCGCTGATGGCGGGAACTATCACCACACGCAAACACGCACGCACGCACGCACGCATGCACGCACACTCTACGCGACCGGACTAGCGCATGCGCGTAAATCTGCAAACCCCGCCCCTATTCCCTAAGACACGCCTAACCCAGTAAGCCCCGCCCCTGCTGTGTCTGTAGTACGCACGCGCACTCCCCATTTCACCCATCTTCGACCTCCCACCATCTCCCTCCCACCCAGCCTAGGTGGGCATGCGCAATTCTTGTCCTCCCGAGCCTGCTGGGCTTTTCCCGCCCTTCCCATGCTTTTGGAAAAAGATCGGAGTTCACGCTGTTCTAGGAACACCTGCTCGATGTGAGGGAGATGTGGGACTAACAGGTCGTGGTCGTCATTTCGGTTCTAAATCTTAAGGGACAAAGAACATAGTCTGCGACTTTAGGCAGAGTGCCAGGAGGCGGGAAGAAGTGTGGGCGGGGTCAGGGGTGAGAGGTCAGAGGGCTGCGAAGGGGGCGGAGCGAACCCGAGGCGGATGGCGGCTCCTTATCTTCCGCGGCAGAGGCGCTGAAGCTGGGACGCGAGTCGGGCGCCTCAGGCGGAGGAAAGAGAGCGGCAGCATCTCCCAACATGCACAGCCTGGCGACGGCAGCCGTGAGTAGCTGGGCCCGATCCCTTCTTCAGCTCCGCCTTCGGGTCTCGTAGCTCCCGGTGCCGGGCCTTGGAGTCGGACTCTTTCTGACCCAGCCCGCGAGGCCCTGGCTCCTTCTACGCCGTGCCTTGTCTGTGGTGCAGCCATCCCCCACTTTCCTCGCTGGACGCCTCTCGCGGCCTCCCGCGCGGCCCCTCGCGTTCTTTTCTGACACCGGGCCTGGTCCCCGCGCCCTGAGCGCTTCCCGCTCGGCCCGGGCCAGCCATTCATTGATCCAGTGTGCTGACCGGCAGTTTCAGGACGCCAGTTGTGTGCTGGACGCCGGCGGGGTTGAAGGGAATTCCATGGTCAATTTAACGCCACCGTTGCTCTCGGAACTCATCCCCTAGGCACGTCGCAGCGGGAAGGAAATGGCTTCTGGCTCAAGCCACTTGCTTTGCCTATAGAAAGCCCGAGGCCAGAGAAGTGCTTGATAATAGCATCTATCTGGTTCTCTCCTGTAAAACCTTTCTCAACACGACTTGTTTTACCAGCGTGCTATTTTAACAAGGAAAACAGATTTTGTAATTCATTCGTCTGAAGTATATAGCTTCTACATTATAGCTATACTATAGCTTCTTACTGCATTTAGGTAAGTTTAGATTCTTTTCCATGGCCTGCAAAGTCCTGTATGATGCGATCTTTATTCCTATTCACAGACTCGTTTTATGTCATTTACTTTAAGTTCCAGCCAAGCTGGGCCACCCTTCAGACCCTGGTACACGTACTTTGTAGCCTCTCTCCCCTTACACTCAGCTTGCGAGAGTAATCGGTTCCTCTTCCCTCAGTTCTCCACCTAAATCTGCCTCAGACTGGCCTTTCCCTGGCCAATGTAACTCCCTAGTCAATGTAACTCCTAACTTTTCTCGCCTAGAGGACTTATTTCTCTCTTGCAGCACTTATTTCTCTCTTACAGCAGTGATCCCAACGTGTTAGTTATTAGATTCGCTTACCTGTAAGTTGTGTCCCTCCTGAGGTCCTGTTTATGTGTTTTTCCCCAATGCTGGGACAGTTTCCTGGTACAAAGTAAGGAAGCAGACTTTGCTAGTGGAACAGACTGCACGAAGGAGATGAACACTGAAAGAATATAGCCATAATGGAGAAAAGGGACCATTTGATTTTAATCACACTTCTCTGAAAGCAATTCCGATTTTTTTGTTTCACGAAGGTGTATGATTTGACAGTAGTGTACTGAAACTGCATTTTCAGGCAAAATAACATAATTACTGGGCCAGGGATTTACCTCAGTGGTTCTGCTTCCTGCCTTTCAAGCGCGAGGTCCTGAGTTCGATCCCTGGTACCCCCCAAAAAACAAAAAAAACATAATTACTGAGTAGAGTATCAAAGCTTGCCTAAATTGCCTTAACTTTAAATATAAAATGTGAACGATTCAGCTGTGGCTAAGCTAAAGAAAATTGCTGCTTGAAATTTGATCTGTGGTCATGTCATTTCCAGAGCCAGTGATGTCTTTGCCACCTGTCATGGCATTTCTAAGTTTTTGTAACTATTCAAAGTGGAAATATACTTTATAAGGCTTAAGTCATTATAATTTCCTTAGTGTTTCTGTTCCTTCCCCTGAATTATACCTGTAATTTGAGAAGCAAGTTAGATTGTTTGCTGCAGGTTATGGAAGAGGCAGCTTAAAGGGGAAATTCTTCCAAGTTTGGCTTGTCCCTCTCTCAAAATCTAATCATGCATCTCCTTTCCAGGATTTGCACTTGTGACACCAAACCACTCTTCTTTGTACCTCCCTGATTCTGTATCTCTTCCTTTTAAACAGCCATTAAAACTGGCACATGATTTGTAGAAAGTTGGTTGTGGTTGTGGCTCAAGCCTATAATCCTAGCTCTCAGGAGGCTGAGGAAGGATACCAAGTTCAAGAGCAGTCTAGACTACATAATAAGACCTTGCCTCAAAAAAACTGATTAAAAAATTGGTACATAACTTATAAGTACTCAACACATATTTCTTCAATTAAATTTATAATACCTTGCATTAATTTAAAATAGAAACTTTGAGGTGCATTTTCATTTGTTATACTGATTGGACCACACAGCAGCTCTAACAAGCTGCTTTGTGCCACTCATTCACTAGGATATTTCATTAGTGATGAGGCTGAAATAGAAAAGGTTAAGACACTTTCTTTTCAATCCTTCATAACGTCTCTTATTCCAAACTGCCTATATTATTCTTTTCTTTCTTTTTTTCTTTTTTGAGAAAGGATCTCCCTTTGTTTTGTAGTTCACGATGATCCGTACTCACTATGTAGCCCAGGTTGGCCTCAAACTCACTGCAATCCTCCTGCCTCAGCCTCCCGAGTTCTGGGATTACAGGTGTGTGCCACCACACCCAACACCTGTATTATTCTGATCTGGATAAATTGACAGTATGTTTCATTCGCTAGAAATCGAGAAGAGTTAATATATGCAGTATTGCACAAGGTAACCTAGAACACTTGAGAAGAAACTTACTTTTGCCCAATAAGAAGAACTTGTATGAATGCCTGTGTTTTATCTTTTTTCTGAAATAGCAGGTAACGCATCGCTTCAGCTAGGAAAGTAAAAAGTACAATCAAAGGAAAATGTAATCGCATGTGAATACAGATTTGTAATTTACTAGAAGGATAACACCGGTATTGAGGTAGTTGGAGAAGTATCTTAAATTTTGACTGAAGTGGTATCTTATACTAGAAATGTATAGTGCTCACTTCGGCAGCACATATACTAAAATATACTAGAAATGTATAATACACTAGGCTCTTGTTATGGAACATATCCTTACGTCTTAGACACTGTTACCATAGAATGTAATTTTTTTCTTTCTATTAAATAGGAACAGAAATATCACGAGATTATTCTAAAAATTAATGACAATAACAAAGGTCTGCTGGTTGACTAGTAAAGGAATAATTCCTGCCTTGATAAAGTTAACAAATTACTTGGTTATAAACCTTAGCAGTTGCTTCAGATTAATAAAAGTACAGATCTGCACATGCCATAGATCTCATGTAATGAATGTTATGCTAGTGAAACCGCCAAATATGAACCTTTAAGAGCTGCATTAGATTATGCATTTTTAAAAATTCTTCATGATTTCCGCTAACATTCCTAAACTCTTGTCTTTCTCTGGCCATCTAATGAGCACATCATTAAATTTTTTTTATATCTTTTTGTTGAAGCTGTGATGAACACCCAGATACCAATTGGCAAGTAGAGAGAACTCCATGCACTTGTATATAGTCGAATTCATTGTCTCGGAATTCAAAAGCATCTTTTGAAGCTTTAAGAAAATTGCTAGCTTCTCTTTGCTTGTTCACTTCCATTTTTAAAAATTACATTGAAACTTAATATGTTGGCACATGCCTGTAATCTCAGCACCCGGAGGTTGAGGCAAGAGGGTTGTAGGGGGAGGGATGCTGGGCATTGAAGCTAAGGACCCTCTACCACTGAGCTATATCCCCAACCCCAGTCTCCTTTTTTTTGAGGCAAGGTGGGCTCAAACTTGAAATCCTGCCTCCAGAGTAGCAGAAATTACAGATGTGAACCATTGTGCCTAGTTTTGGCACTAATTTTATAAATTTATGAGGGGGCTAGGGATTTAACTCAGTGGTTCTGCCGCCTGCCTCACAAGCTCCAGGACCCAAATTCTTTCCCCTGTACCCTGCAAAAAAAATTTTTTTATGAGGCTATCAAACCTAATGTAATACTCTTAGCACTATATAGTCTTTTGTTTTTGAGGTGCTGGACAGGTGCTCTACCATTCAGCTACATCTCTAGCCCTAGAAAATGTTTTTTTCTTAGAATATCATCATCTTAATACTCCAAGCCACATGTTGAAGCACCTGTAAACTTGGGAAAATAATCTATTCCCACTAATCCTATTCTTTATTGACTGTCACATATTTATTGGTAGGAAAACAGAGCCATTCTGGGCCCATGAAGTTATATTGATAATTTGGGTTTTTAATATTTATTTAATTTGATTTTTTTGAGACAGAATCTTACTATGTAGTCGAGACTGGTCTTGAACTCATTATATAGTCCAGGCTGACCTTGAACTCACAGCAGTCCTCCTGCCTCAGCCTCCCACGTGCTGGGATTACAAGTGTGCCCTACCATATCCAGCTCAATTTGGCTATTTTATTTAAGAAGGCTATCAATATCAATTTTCAATTTACTCAAAGGGGGTTAATTTTCCTATTTATGAATGAATGTAAATTTTATTTAAAATAAGTTCTAGGCCAGGTGTGGTGGCGCACACCTGTAATCCCAGCACTTGGGAGGCTGAGGCAGGAGGATCACCTTGATTTCAAGGCTAGCCTAAGCTCCATAGTGAGTTCAAGACCAGCCTGAACTACATTGTGAGACTCTGTCTCAAACAAATAAACCCAAACAAATAAAATGACATATCTTTCAGAGACACAAGACCAACTGTTAGGAAGTACCCTGTGTTTGTGACACAGAATTAACCATTAATGATTTACTTAGGTAAATATCTTACCTATGCTAAATTTTGTTGAAAGGAATAAAAACATCACTCGAAATATATTTTCACAGTAAAATTTTCAAACAAGAGAAAAATGGTTCTCTGCCATGTTTTGATAATGTAAATACTTTAATACATTATTGACTTTAGCAGGTTACAGTTAATAATGTACAGTAATGCACAACAGAGCCCTTTTCTAACCTCAGGGTAAGTCTTGAGGATAATAACTAATAGTCTAAATCAGACTTTACATAAATGATTTTGAGTCTAATTGTATAATTAAACTCATTGTTTATCCAAGTCTGTCAATAAGCTGTTACAACACTACATTTAAGAAGCTTCTGTTAGATTCTTAAGGAATAACTTCTTGAACATAGAGAGATATTTGTGATTTCAATCCTATCAACCAGGTAGGACACTAATTCTAGAAAGTAGACTGTGCCGTACAAGTTTGTTGTGTGCTCGTGAGTATGTTGAATATTAGCCTATTAATTAAAATTCTTAAAAGGCGGGGCTGGGGATTTAGCTTAGTGGCGCTGTGCCTGCCTCACAAGAGTAAGGTCCTGAGTTCGATCCCCAATACTGGGGGGGAAAAGAATTCTGAGAGTAAAGTGAGGTAATCCACAGTGCCTGGCACATAATATGCTCAATTAATGTCACCTCCTACTAATAATATCTAGAAAAGGCAGACCCAATCTATAGCAACTGAAAAGATTCATGTTACCTAGGGTTGATTGTGAGATTTACTGAAAGAGGCACTAGAAAACTGACGGTAATGGATGTGAGCTATACTTTTTTTTTTTAAATGTTGTTTTGAGGTAGAGTCTCAGTAAGTTGCTTAGGCTGAGCTCAAACTTGCTATCCTTCTGCCTCAGCCTCCCAGAGTGCTGGAATTACAGATATGTGCCACTATGCCCCGTTGTGACCTATACATCTTAATTGTGGCACTTGAGCATATAAATTTGTCAAAGTAAGGCTGGGGATTTAATTTAGCTCAGCAGTGCCGCCACCTGCCTCACAAGCTTAAGGTCCTGAGTTTGATCCTCAGTACCAAATAAATAAATAAATTTGTCAAAATTCATTGAAGTGTACATTTTAAATGGATATGTTTTTATTGAATACAAACTATACCTTAATAAAATTTATGTCTTTTACTTACAACTGAGAGCTAAATAAAGTACAGTGATACCTCAGTAAACGAACACTTCTGTTTGCAAACTCTGCATCAAGTGACAAACAACCATTGCCATCTTCCCCACACAAACACACAGCCATCTTCCTCAAAATCATAAAACAAATGAAGTTCATAAACCAATGTACCACTGTAATTTCTTAGATTTCAGCCTGAGACTGGCAATTATTTAATATAGCTCTCCTTTAATAATAATAAAATTGAAGCTTAGAGAGTTAAATAATTTATCCTAAGTCACACAATTCTAGAAATGACTACATTGGGGTTTGAGCCATGTTGGCCTCACAATCCAGTGTGCATTCTGTTTATGTGCTATTTACATAATTACCAGCAAATTGACTTTCCTATGTTGTGGGATAGCCATGAATTGCCTAAATTTATTTGTAGACTTTTTTTTTTCTTTTTTTTTTTTTTTTTGTGGTGCTGGGGATCGAACTCAGGACCTTGCACTTGTGAGGCAGGCGGCAGCATTAATGATGATTTTTATGCAATTATTGTTAGTGTTTTTAAGATAGGTAATTTCCAATAGGGAAATCATAGGTGAATTTGCTTATCTGCCCCTGGACAATATTGCTACTTCACTGAGTTTCATGTCAGTCATATTTGTTTTACTAAATTGGAAATTAAAATTAAAAAAGAGCTGGAGCATCTGAATTAGGAATTTTTACAGTTTTGGGTGTTTGTTTTTTGTTTTTTGTTTTTTTATTTTTTTGACAGGCTCTTGTGGTACCCAAGACTAGCCTCAAACTCCTGGGCTCAAGCAGTCTTCCTTCCTTACCCTCCTGAGTAGCTATAACTACAGATGAATGCTACTGTGCCCAGATGGGCAATCTTTAAGAAGAATAGGAATAAAGATGAAATCTGACCACTGTTATCTATCCGTAGTTTCACTGGTTGTAAAATGAGGTTGATAACTATCTTGTACTCATTAAATAAAACTACGTTTTAAAAAAAAACAACCTGAAACACAGTTCTCCCCTTGCCAACTCTACCCCTTCTTTCACTTCCCATCCCCTTTTAGGAAAACATTAATTTTTAGATTCTTTTGTTTTTCTGAAAGGTGTGCCTGAATGAGCTTAGGAGAACAGAGAATAAGGAACTTTTAGGTTTTTATTTATTGCCTCTAATGAGAGTTAGGCTTTGATATTTAAGGATGATGTCCAAAATATTTTACCAGTTGGTAATACAAATTAACATATATGTGCAAAGCCCTGAATTTGATCTCCAGTACCACAAATACTACTTAATGATATATGAACCAATATATAACTAGAAATGTAAAAATATTTCTCTTTCATTCTCTAAAAATAAATGTTATAAAATAGCTTGTTGGGGCCAGGTATTTGACTCAGTGATTCTGCCACCTGCTTACAAGTGCAAGGGCCTAAGTTTGACCACCAGCACCATAAATAAATAAAATTGCTTGTTGGCATGTTTGTGCACATGCATGTATAAATGTGTATTTGTTTTGGTGGCTGTCACTAGATAAATTATGCCCGTCTGGGCCATAATATGACATCAGGAATTATGTCAAACTATTTTGCTAGCTTTCTAATTAAAAAGATACTTATTAAGTGTTTTGTAATTTCAATAACTAGAGAGTTTCTCCTAACATCAGTGATATTTGTGATGCTGAGTTAAACTCACAGAATAATTTTTCTCATATATTCATTATTTTATCTAGGTCAAAGTAAATAGTTTATTAGAAAGCTTTTTTATTGTTTATTTATTTATTATTTTTTGAGATAGGGTCTTACTATGTAGTTGAGACTGACCTGGAACTCACTATGTAGTCCAGGCTGGTGGCGAACTCACAGTGATCCTCCTGCCTCAGCCTCCCAAGTGCTGGGATTACAGGCGTGCACTACCACACCCAGTTTTAGAAAGCATTTTTAGATGAGCGCTAATCTGCACACAAATAATAAGCATTAGCAAAGAGGTTAAGAGTACACATTCCATCTGAGAATGTGGCTCAGTGATAGGGTGCTTCTCTAATGCATGCAAGATCCTAGATTTGATCACTAGCACCACCAAAAGAAGGGTATGGACTGTGTTACCAGACCATCTGAATTCAAATTCTGGCTTGTAGTTAGGTTTTAAATAACTTCCCTGTGTGTGAGCTCTGGAAACGGAATGTGGGGGCCCTGGTGTACAGGAGTTATGGTATGTTAACTGGTGGCTATCTGGGCAGGGTAGGGATACCAAATGCAAGTACAGACGATCTGTAAGAGATCGTTAAGAGTTTACTTGTGGTGGTATATGTCTGACAAGACTTTAGGGAGGATTGATTGGAATAGGTTCTAACCAATCAGGGGTCCCTTTACTTACTGGATTATGATACTTGTTCCAAGAGGCAGTGGGCAGCATTCTTAAAGTTAAAATTTAGCCTGTATTTCCACCAATCTTTTAAGGTGATATAGTCTAAATCGACACTTTCAAAAACAGTTCCTCTTGGCCAGAGCATAAAACGAGCAAGTGCCTAAACCTTACTGCTTTTGCTGATGGAAGGGGTGGGGGGAGTTACCCTATTTTTATCATATTGTTGCTTTAGGAACCTTTGATTCCTTGAAGAGCATCACTAATGGGAGTTACAAAACAGCTTTTAGCAAATTACTGTAAAGAAGGCTTAAACTGCATGATATTTCAGTCCATTTAGCCATCTTGCGGTTCCTTCTGTCTGGCACGTGAAATGATATTCATCAAGCTAAAAGCTTATACTCAAGCTTCCATTTATAGAAGGCCATTTTTCAGGTCGGAAATCTGAGTCCACCATGAAGTCTTTACACTTCATTCTGTCCTTCAACAAAGCAATTCTTTTAGGCCATCATTCTGCCACACTAAGATGTTTTGGAAACTTAGAAGTACTATGAAAAGCTATGTAATATGGTTCAGAAAAGTATTGAATATGCAACTTCATATCTGGATAAATTGAGCAGATTGACTCAGTTGAGTATGAATGATCTCATCTGTAAGTGTAGATCACCCTTTATCTTTTATTCCTCATGATTTAGGGAAAATTACATGAGGAATTATTGGGCATAGGGATAGAAATCATCATGAGTTTATGAGAAATTTATAGCTTAGAGGTAGCAGTTGCAATCATTTTTCTAATATGCCATTTTATTTTCCAGATAAGAATAAGTAACTTGCTGGGCCTAGTGGCTCATGCCTGTAATCCTAGCACTCAGGAAGCTGAGGCAGGAGGATCACCATGAGTTGAAGCCCACTTGGGCTACATAGTGAGTTCAAGACCAACTTGAACTACATAGTGAGACCTTGGCTTAAAAAACCAGAAAAAAAAAATAATGAACTTAACCAAGATTACAAGGGCATTTGACTATTGTGAAGAATAATTGAAATGTTCAAATTTAGGGGGAATGTTGTGATTCTTTAGCCTACTAATGAAAGCATGTTTTATCAATCTGTATAGTTCCTACATGAATAAGTAAGGAATGTTCTGAAAAGGGATCGAGGGAATGAGTGAGTGTGTGTTTGTGTGTGTGTCTGTGTGTCTGTGTGTGTGTCTGTGTGTGTGTATTTCTCTGTGTTACAGGAATTTTTTGTTCTTTGGAGAGGATGTCAAAATTAATGAGGAGTCAGTAATGGTGGGGGAAGGTATGATTTTTTTTTTTCTGTCTCAGAAACTATTACAGGCATATGGTTAGAAAATAAATTGCAATGGTGATAAACCATTAAAAGGCACCCATATAGATTTCCAGCCTTGGAGATAACTGCTGTTAAATTTCTTACGCGTTCTTCTAGAACCATTGTATGTAAACAATAACGTTTGTTTATATTAATGGGAGCATATTATATATGCTGTCCTGCATCCCTTTTTGTTTTTTATTTAGTGTCAGTACATATAGAGCCATCTTTTTTTTGAGAAGATGGTTTGTTTTTGGTTTTTTGAGATAGGGTCTTGCTATGTAGTTTAGGCTAGCCTTGAACTCACTATGTAGCCCAAGCTAGCTTCAAACTTAGAGACAGTTCTGCCTCAGCCTCCAGACTGCTGTGATTACAGGCATGTACCATCATGCTCAGAGTTACCTCTTTTTCAAAGGATCACATAGTATTCCATTATAAATATGTACCAATATATATTTAACCAGTTCCTTATTGATAAATGTTTGTTTTCTGCTTTTAAACACCACACCAGTAAACATCATGGTATCCCTTCAGTACAACCCAAGCATGGCTATGGGAAAAATTCCTGAACATAGAATTATTATTAAATAATTTGAGGGCTGGGGATATAGCTTAGCAGTGCCACACCTGCCTGGCAAGTGCAAGGTCCTGAGTTTGATTCCTAGTATTGGAAACAAAAAAAATGTGAGTATTGATAACTGGTAAACATGTTAAATTGGTTTACATGAAATATGTATATTTAGAAAACCCTCTCTGGCCAGGGATTTGGCTCAGTGGTTCTGCTACCTGCCTCAAAAGCGCAAGGGCCCAAGTTCCATCCCTGGTGCCAAAAAAATACACTAGAGGATAGAAAAGCCTCTCTGTTATTTATGAAAGGTATATTCCCTCTAAAGCACTATTGCAGGGTGAGACTTGATTTGATTATAATAAACTCACACTTACTTTCTTCTTTTCCCCTAAAGCCTGTGCCTACTGCACTGGCTCAAGTGGATAGAGAAAAAATCTATCAGTGGATCAATGAGCTATCTAGCCCTGAGACAAGGGAAAATGCTTTGCTGGAGCTAAGTAAGAAGCGAGAATCTGTTCCTGACCTTGCACCCATGCTGTGGCATTCCTTCGGTACTATTGCAGCACTTTTACAGGTGGGTTTATGTCCATGAGTGGCAGTTTAGTCATCTTCACCATACAGTACTTTTTTTCTTCTCTTATCTTTGCTCATGTGATTTTGAAGACTTCAGAGGGATAATTCTTTAAACATTAATATATCTTGACTTCAGAGGGATAATTCTTTAAACATTAATATTTCTCTTTTTTTGGTACCAGGGATCAAACTCTGGTCCTTGCACTTGCGAAGCAGGTGGCAGAACCACTGAGCTAAATCCCCGGTCCTAAATTAATATTTCTAAGAACCTATTTTAGAAAACTATAAGGCATTTGTTAAAAATGCAAGCTCCTGGGCTAGGGATTTAGCTCAGGGGTGCTGCTGCCTACTTCACAAGTACAAGGTCCAAGTCGATCCCCAGTACAAAGAAAAAAAAAAGCAAGTTCTTGGATCCTGTGCAAGAAATTCAATTCAGTGAGTCTGGAGTGAGCCCTAAAGTCTATATTTTAACAAATAAGTGAGTCTGATGCACATAGTCTAAGAACCTCACTGAAAAACATGGCTTTAGGATTATAGCCCTAGAAAAATGTGGAGGATAAAGTGTAAGGAACTGCAAGATATAATCTGTCTGACAGGAGAAAAAATGTTAAGAATAGCTATAGGATTAAAAGTGGGGGCACTTGTGCATTAAAGAATAAATAACTGAAATTTGATTGAGCCCAAAATAATTGTTGATTGAAGTAAATTAAAATGGTACATTCTAAGATACCGAGATAATAGAATGATCATCCTTTATCTTATCTCCCTGCTTTTGTAGTTGGTAGTTGCTAACCAAGCTCAGACTTTATGAATCACTGTGGTTGATATCATTTAAAGCAGGATGCTGACAAAAGGCGAAATTATGGGGGATGGCAAT
Organism: Fukomys damarensis; assembly: GCF_012274545.1. Taxonomy (NCBI): domain Eukaryota; kingdom Metazoa; phylum Chordata; class Mammalia; order Rodentia; family Bathyergidae; genus Fukomys; species Fukomys damarensis. Next base: position 118,400,698 of record NW_022900928.1, read on the forward strand.
TTAGCTCAGTGGTACCACCACCTGCCTCGCAAGTGCAAGGTCCTGAGTTCGATCCCCAGTACCAGAAAAAATAAAAAGGAGAAATTATAAAAATAAAAGGATCCCTCTGGTGAAAGACTCAGCAGCAGCAAATCTAAGAGGAAGTATAGGTGATCACATTTGCTCTCTAGAAGCCAAATGTGGTGGCACATGCCTAATAATCCCAGCATTCTGGGAGGCCTACACACAAGGATGACAAATTCGAGTATGTTTGCAGTCAAAGGATAGGAACATTGTTTATATCTGCTCCTTTGATAGTTCTTACAGAATAAATGGAATTAAACAGTTTTTTGTGTTTGTTTTTGCTTTAGTGCTGTGAGAATTATATAATTAGTTATTCTTTGTTGATCTGGTGCTGGGTTTTACTTTTTAGGAAATTGTAAATATTTATCCATCTATCAACCCACCCACTCTGACAGCACACCAGTCTAACAGAGTCTGCAATGCTCTGGCATTACTGCAGTGTGTGGCATCACACCCAGAAACCAGGTAAATGCTTTGGGTGAGTTGGGGGGTATATTTAATATTGTCATAAGCTTTTGCTGAGTGGTAAGAAGAAAGGCATGCAGTGGGGCTCATGTGTGGGTTTGAGTGTGAGTCTTCAGGACTCCTAACTTTTTACCTGTTCATAGCAATGAACTTTTGTAACAAAAAACAATGTTAACATCACAGGAAAAGTTGTATGTGTCAGTCATACAGCCACTTCTCAAATCTGTGGTACACTATGCTGTGACTGAGACACAGTACAGTGCGTGGCATATAATAGCAGTTCACTAAAGTTTTGTTAAGCACTTTTTCACACTGAACTCAGAATTGCTTCTTCCCCCTCCTTTCTGTCTTCTTCCCTTTTTTTCTCCTTGTTTTGTAAATCAAAACTCTGTAAATCAGGCTGGGACTACTGAGTGCTGGGATTACCAACGTACTCTAGCATGCCTAGCTGAACTCACATTTACTTTAGAATCCATGAAATCAAATTCTAGGCAGCCCTCATAGTAGATTAAAATTGGCATGCAAATTGAAGGCGTTTTTTGCAATTCTGCTATATCTGGAGAATTGAGAAAAGGGAAATCCTTTGCATGAATCTGCTTTATGGGTTTTGTGGCCCCGAAATATTTATTAAAGCCTTTTGTCTGTTTGTCAAGCTTTCTCAGGAAACCTGAGTGTTGGCCCTTAGTTGATCTTTCAGAACTTACCTTTAAAAATTATCTTAAGCAGTAATAGCTATACAATAGTATTTTGAGTGTTAAAAATCTTAGGTGTCTTGTGGTGCATGCCTATAATCCAAGCCTGTAATCCCAGCACTCAGGAGCTGAGATAGGAGGGTTGCTATGAGTATGAGGCCAACCTGAACTACATAGTGAGTTCAAACCCAGACTGAACTAATGGCAAGACCCTGTCTTAAAAGAAAAGAAAATCTTAGGTGTTGGCTGTCCTACAAAGTATAACTAGAAACAATATAAAGTAATAGGCTGATTTTTGTATTAGTTGCCTGCCTATTAACTGCAAATTGAAATGTTTTCTAAATGCTTAATATATTTGAAGTACTCTAACAAAAAAAAGAAAATGTACTTTTAAGCATAGGAGATAAATTTGATAAGGCCCTCTTTGTTTTCTAACCTTGGCTTATGAGATTTATTTGACTGTAACTGAAATTATTTATTCATAAATTAGGTGAGGGAGATAACATAGGAGAATTTCTTAGGCATTTATTAGCACTTTTTTCATTTATTAGGATTTTATGACCTCTTTTTTAAAAATCCAGTTGGATATTTATATTAATCATTTTTTAAGGTACCTAAGTATTGATGGCAGGGAAAATCTTGTGTTCCCTTAACCACCCTGACCTGACCTAGCATTCAATATTGGCATCATTGACATTTTGGGCTAGATCACTATAGTGGGAAGAGGAGGACAAGAGGGAACCATCCTATGCATTGTAGGATGTTTAATAGTATCTCTGGCCTCTGTCCACTGGATAAGAGTAGCCCCTAACATCTCTTAGTTCTGAATACCAAAAATGCCTCTTGTCCATCCACTGGCCAAGACTAATGGTCAAAAAATTTTTTTCCTAAAGTTTCCTTACTCTAGCAGTGTTAATAGGATTTACAGAATTAAGAAAATATAAATGTTCAAGATCCTTAGAAATCATATCTGTGCACTGAATATGATACAATTTTTCTTCCAGGTCAGCTTTTCTTGCAGCACATATCCCACTTTTTTTGTACCCCTTTTTGCACACTGTCAGCAAAACACGTCCCTTTGAGTATCTTCGGCTCACCAGTCTAGGAGTTATTGGTAAGTAATTAGGGTTGTTTTGCAAACCTGAAATCCTCATTCTTAATAGTGGTGTAAGTTGGATATTTTGACTTGCTGCTTACATTTTGTTCATTTTTGTCTTTGAAATTGTCTCGTTCTCTAACAAATAGTCAGGAACATGGTAACTCTTTTCATGCACCATTCCAAAGGTAAGTAAGACCATGAGGACCAAAATTTAGAAATGAGTTCAGCATATATATAGAAACACCTGCTGGAATTATAGGGAGAGTCAAGAATAAGAACTTGATTCACCACTGTGTTATGCAGGAGTAAGAGTTTGAATTTGAACTTCATTTCTTTCTTTTTAAAGGTGTTTTACTTCTGAGTTGTCTCATAATTTTAGAGATTCACCTTCTGCTACTTCACCTAGTTAAATTTTTCATACTTGGTGATTTGTGTATACATTTACTATGGGGAATGTGTGAAATACTTTCTACTCAAGAGAATAATATATCTGTTTTATATCTCAAACTCCTGGGTGGAAAGAACAGTCTTTGGACTTAAAGAATGCAATACATTCAAGATTTCTTTTCCAAATCATCTTTCCTTTAAACCTTTTTTTAACAGTTTTTTTCTAAGATATTGACCAAAATGTTAGAATATTGATTACACAGGCTTTATTTTGTTGGATTATTGTTTTAATGTTCAGCCAACATTTGCACCCTTATTATTATAAATTGCAAATCAGGAAATACAATTTAAAAATTTAGTATTGTAAGACACATTGCTCAAGTGTATTTTACTCTAATTTATTATTTTTTAAAATTTTTTCTTCTGGTTCATTCGTTCTGTTTGTTTGTTCTTTTGGGTTTTTTTTTGTTTGGTTTGGTTTGGTTTAGTTTGGTGCCGGGAATTGAACTCTGGTCCTTGTGCCTGCAAGGCAGATGGCAGAACCACTGCGCTAAATCCCTGGCCCCCATATTTTTTGTTTTTTGAGACTGGTCTCACTATATAGTACAGGCTGGTGCTGAACTCACTATATAGCCCAGGCTGGCCTCAAACTCATGCCTCAGTTCTCCTGTCTCAGCCTCCCAAAGTGCTAGGATTACAGGCATGTGATGCCATGCCTGGCCACTTTGTGGTTTTTTGAGACAGTGGTATCTCACTATATAGTTCAGGCTGGCCTTGAACTCTGGGTAATACCTAGGTGTCAGCCTCCCAGATGCTAGGATTACAGGGCCACACTACCATGCCTGGCACGTTTACTCTACTTTTTTTTTTTTTGGTACAGTGGATTGAATTTTGGACCTTGTGCTTTCAAGGCAGGCAGCAGCACCACGGAGCTAAATCCCCAGCCCATATTTGCTCTACTTTAAAGAGTATCCATTATCTTATATACTTCAAAGAATGTTACTTGTTTTTTACATCTTCCCCCAAGTGGGGGAAACTTTATTCCAATAGATTATTTTGTGCTTTTTTTAAACTATCAGAATTTCTCATGTAGTGTTTAAAATATCAACATAATTCCAGCAAAAGAAAACACATCCTTGAGCTGGGCATGATTATGCATGTCTATAATCCCAAGGCTCTGGAAGCTGAGGCAGGAGGATTAAGACCATGAGTTCGAGGTCGGACTAGGCTACATAACAATAAACAGGCTAGCCTTGATTACAGGATAAGACCTTGTCTAAAAACAGAAACACAGCCTTAACTCTTGCTCAGATCATCCCACTTTTTCTGGTTTTTTGACCACCTCAGTCAGTTGATGCATTTACAAAACATTAAGATAAAAGTTAGGTTGAGGAGATAAAAAAGCCATGATACTGATCCAATTGTCTGTCCTTGAGTATATGTTCAGAAACTTGTTTCTTCAGGTATTGTCATATAAGTTTGAATATAAATGGAATAATAAGAAAAATTTGAAAATGAAAATAAAATATCAAAATGTCTGGGATGTAGCTTAGAGTAATTTATAGCATAAAATACTTATACCAGAAAGAGAAGCAAGTTAAATTAAAGCAAACAAAAGACAGGAGGTTATAATAAAAAGTAGGTATTTAAGGGCCAGGCATGGAGATGCATGCCTGTAATACCAATGCTCAGAAGGCTGAGGTAGAAAGATTGCCACAAATTCAAGGCCAGCTTGGGCTACATAGCAAAACCCTGTCTCAAAAAAATAGATATTTAAATTGGGCATGGTAGTGCATGCCAGAGGCTGAGGCAAGAAGATTGCTGTGAATTCAAAGCCAGCCTGAACTACATAGCAAGAACTCTGTCTAAAAAAGAAACAGAGAAGAGAAAAACAAGAGATAAAAATTAATGAAACCAGGCTGGGGATTTAGCTCAGTGGTTCCTCCGCCTGCATCACAAGCACAAGGTCCTGAGTTTGATCCCCAATACCAAAAAAAAAAAAAAAAAA
>NW_022900928.1:118405463-118430053 GCF_012274545.1 Fukomys damarensis
CCCCAAAACCAAAAAAAAAAAAAAAAAAATTAATGAAACCAAACAATATAGCTCAGTTATAGAGTGCTTATGTAGCATGCACAAGATGTCAACACCATTTTTTTTTAACAAAAGGAAGAAACCAAAACTTAATTCTTTAGGAGAAAAGTCAATAAAATTCATAAGACTAACCACACTGAGGATGGAAAAAGAAATTTACAGCTAAGAATGAAAGAGTATACGTTATTAAAGACTACGGAATCATAAAGGACAATTAGGGAATGCTAGTACACTAAAAAGTCTTCAAAAATTGATAATATATAGGTGAAATGGAAAAATTCTTAAAAGACACTGTTTACCAAATGGTACTCAAGAAGAAATGGATAATCTGATTATTAATTACTTTATACTTAACTTTCCATCATAGATAATTCTGGGCCCAAATGGCTTTAGTAGAGAATTACATAAAATTTTTTTTTTTTTTTTTTTTTGGTACCGGGGATCAAACTCATGTCCTTGTGCTTGCCTGGCAGGTGGTGGAACCACTGAACTAAATCCATGGCCCCCAAATTTTTAAAGTAGAAATAAACCAATTCTCTATCTTTTCCAAAGACAGAGAGGAAGGAATACTTCTCAACACTGAGACTAACATTACTCTGATATTAAAAAGAAAAAAAGAAAGACAGCCAAGCATGGTGGCACATACCTATAATCCTGAATTTTAGGAGGCTGTGACACAAGGATCACAAGTTCAAGCCCAGCCTGGGCAACTTAGCGATTTAGTGAGACTTTGTCTCAAAATAAAAAATGAAGGACTTACTGGGCATGGTAGCACACCTCTATCATTCCAGCACTCAGGAGACTGAGGCAGGAGGATCACTGCAAGTTCAAGGGCAGCCTGGGCTACATTGTGAGTTTAAGGCCAGCCTGAACTACACAGCAAGACTTTGTCTCAAAAATCCAAAAATAAGCCAGGCATGGTGGCACACGCCTATAATCCTAGCACTAGGGAGGCTGAGGCAGGAGGACCGCTGAGAGTTCAAGACCAGGCTTGGCTACACAGTGAGTTCCAAAGCAGTCTGAACTACATAGTGAGACCCTGTCTCAAAAAACCAAAAAAAAAAAAAAAAAAAAAAAACAAAAAAAAAAAAAAAAAAAAAAAAATCCAAAAATAAATAAATAAAGCATTAGGACTATACCTAATATGAAAGCCGTAGGTTCAGTCCTCAATGTGAGGGGGGTGATTACAAAAAAGGGAAACTACACACTAATATCTTTTGTGAATGCAGATATAGAATTCCTTGAAAAAATGCTCATATCAGATCCAACAGTATATAAAAGGAATCATGGTGACCAAGTGGGGTTTATCACAGGAATATGAATCCAGTTCAACTTTTCAAAAAAAGCAATCAATATGATTGACAATATAAACAGATTAAAGAAAAATCATGCTGGCATGATGATACACACCTATAATCCCAGCACTTGAGAGGCTGATGCATAAGGATCACTCAGTTTAGGGCCAGCTTGGACCACAGAGTAAGTCCAAGGCCAGCCTGAAATATAGCAAGACCCTGTCTCAAAAAAAAAGCTGGGCATTGTGACAAACCTGTCATTCCAGCACTCGGGAGGCTGAAGCAGGAGGATTGCCACAGTTGGAAGCCAGCTGGACTACACAGGGAGTTCAAGGTCAGCCTTAGCTACATAACATAGCAAGACCCCATCTCAAAAAACAAACAAAAAAGAAACAAGAAATGTCATTTCTGTAAATAAATTTTTAAAAACATTTGTCAAATTCAATATCCATAATATCCATTCATGATTTTTAAAAACTGAGCTTATAAGACAAATTAAACCTCTCCTTAAAAAAAGCATTCTGGGAAGATGGTGGAGTAGTAAACAGCAGAGAAACAGCACCTCCACCATTTGGACTCCAGACACTTGAATATAGCAATGTGAGGAAAAGAAGAAGGAAAGAATTGAGTCCCTGGGACCCAACAAAGGTCTGAATTAAGAATTGAAATGGGAAGAAGTCCTTCATTTGAGTTGTTTACTATTTGTAAAGCTCTTTATAGTGGTTATTGTTAAAAGATGGGATGTATATTTGTTGATCTAAGGATGTATCTTCACAAATCATAAGAGAATTCTAATTTTTAAAAAATGAAATATATTTTGGATGGCATAATAAAATGTCCATTTCCATTTGTTACTTGGAATCATAGGTTTATTTCACTCTGGGATACTTTGACAATGCTTATCTTATTGACAGCATCACCTAATGCATAGTATGAATGTGGAAAAAATCTCACAGAATGTCTCATGAACTGTAAATAACTTAGTCCTTCTATAAATCTTGAAGGTCATATGCAGCAACACATATTTGGTCTGAGAGAATTTCATTTGTCTGTTGGAAAGATAAGTTAGCCTTATTTTGATTTCAATAAACTGTGAAAATACTGCAAAAGACAGTTTCTAAAATCTCTTTCAAAATCTCCAACTGTGTTCAGGCTTAATATTGCTTCATTAATTACTTGCGGCAAAACATTCAGCATTTATTTGAACACAAACAACAAATGGTGAATTTTAAATTTTTTCTAAACATTTACTGTATCTGGGTGGTAAGATGAATGGGGTAATATGGAAATTGTAAGAAATCTCTGGAAACTCTTGAGAGAATAAATGGAAATGTTCTAGACCTAGGAAAGGTACCTGGGATATAAACACTTGAGTATCACTCATAGGTATGTACATATCTATAAACCATGGCATCTTAGGAAATGTTAAAGATCTGCGTTAATAAAGGAATTGAAATAATTATTTGTAATTTGATGTTCTATCATGGAGTACATTTCATCATTAAACAAGTTTAAAGTACTAAAAAAAAAAAGAATTGAAGCCCACAAGGAAAGCAAAGAGAGACCTCAACACAGGACAAGTAGGATACAAGGGTCACTTTCTCCCTGAGTCCTGATTCACTGAGTGGGAAGGACAGTTCAAACCTGCAGATGCACAGTGACTACTGGTGAGCCCAGAGTCCTCCACAGAAAAACACATTAGTGGAACAGAGCAGTGGACTCACTGGACTGCAGTGGCTGGTGAGTTATTTGGGTTCAGATGTCTCCCAGGAGAGGGCATTTGGCCAATAGCCATCTTGGAGAGAGGCCAACTGAGTTTGGAAGTCAGTTCAGCTGTGGGCTGACTCCATCTAGTGGCTCCCAGGGCCAGAGTGAGGTAGAACTGAGTTCAAGACAGCAGGAGGTCAAGGAACCCAATTCAAACCAGCAGTAAGCTCACAGAGTGTTGCAGGCTAAACAAATCAAATTCCAGCCTCATAGCTAGAAAACAGTGTGAACTTTGTTGGAACTGAAGGTACAGGCTTGCTGGAATTATCCACTAACCATAGTAAATCTGAGGCTGGTTTGCTGGGATTAATCAGCACATATCTGGACTCTGCCTGCCCACTCTGTCTACCAGTGACAACAGAAGCATGCCCTAAAGTGGGCTTTTGTTGTTTTTTTTTCTTCTTCTTCTTTTGTTTGTTTCTGTTTTATTTTGGTTTTTCTTGATCTTGTTTTTATGTGTGTGAACATAGTTCATAGGGCCGGGGATTTAGCTCGGTGGTTCCGCCTCCTGACTTGCAAGCGCAAGGACCTGAGTTCGATCCCTGGTACCCCCCAAAAAGCCCAAAAAACACTTTATAATTTTTTGTTTTCTGTACCTCTTTCATTTCTCCCTTCTCTCTTTCCTTCTCATCTTCTTTACCACTTTCTCAAAGTTCGTGTAATCTTCCTTTGTCCTCCAGCCTTCTTTCTAATCTCTTCCACTTCTGTTTCTCTATTTTTTTCTCCCTAAGCCCTTTTAAGATTTTTTTCCCTGAGGGTAAAATCACCATATTGAGGGCATATTTACTGTATACAATTTTCTGGTTCATTTTAGATTTTGTTGTATAACCACAAATATAGTTCATATGATTAAAAGTGGCAAACTCAAAGTTACCACTGTTTGTCATTTTCTAGGCTATATTTGATACCGTTGTTATTGCTGATTATACTACTTTAGCCAAGGTAATATAATTGTTCTAATCAGTTGTTCTTCCTGGTATGCCAAGACTGAGATTGCCTAAGTAAACAGTACTGTAGGCCAGTCTCACAAGAACCAGGAGCTAGGCCAAATAGGCCGCAACCTCTCACCCCTACTAAATTGAAGAGATAGTTTTTCAAAACCCAGAGAAGCAGTCATTTCCTAAGGGGTCTCACATCAGAAAAAAAGATCAAGTTCAAATAACCTAATGTTCAACCTCAAGCTTCTAGGAAAAGAAGAGCAAGTCAAGCCCAAAGCTTGTACCAGGGAGAAAATTATAAAGATCAGAGCATAAATTAATGCAATGGAGACTAAGAAAACAATACAAAGAATTGAGGAGTTGGTTCTTTGAAAGATTAAATAAAATTGATAAATCACTCAGACATCCTTATCCAAAAAAAGGAAAGACTCAGATCCATGCAATTAGGAATAAAAAGGATAAAGTCACAATGGATCCTGCAGAAATCTAGAAGATCATCAAAACCTACTTCAAGAACCTGCATTCTAAAAAGATGGAAATCACAGAAGAAATGGACAGATTCCCAGATCCATATGAATCATCAAAGCTGAATCAAGAAGATATAAAAATTCTAAATAATGCAGTATCAGTCAATGAAATTGAACATGTAATTTAAAACCTATCAATACAGAAAAGCCCCAGGCCCTGATGGATTTGCTGCCAAATTCTACAGGAAATTTAGAGAAGGCCTAATGCTCCTACTTCTCAAACTCTAATGAAATTGAAAGGGAAACAGTTCCCAAATTTATTGCTAGATGCAAGCATTACCCTGATACCAAAACCAGAGAAGGATCCAACAAAAAAAGAGAACTGTAGGCCAATCTCCTTAAAGAACATAGACGCAAAAATCCTTAGTAAGCAAACAAAATGCAGCAGATCATCAAGATTATACTCCATGACCAAGTAGGATTCATCCCAGAGATGCAGGGATGGTTCAGCATAGAGAAATCAATAAATGTAATCTATATTAACTGCATTAACAGAGCCAAGGCCAAATAACAATATGATCCTCTCAATAGATGCAGAAAAAGCACAAGTCCAACACTCATTCATGATAAAAACCCTACAGAAAATTGAAATACATGGTTTTTAGCTCAATCTAATAAAAGCCATCTCTGACAAACGAATAGCCAACACCATACTAAATGGACAAAAAGTGAAAATTTTCTAAAATCAGGAACAAAACAAGGATGCCTACTGTCACCATTTTTTTTGTGTGTGTGCCAGGGATCGAACTCAGGACCTTGTTCTTGTGAGTCAGGCAGCAGCACCACTAAGCTAAATCCCTGGCCCCCCATTATCATCACTCTCATTCAACATAGTTCTGGAAGCATTAGCCAGAGCAATTAGACAATAGAAAGAAATAAAAGGAATAAGGATAGTAAAGGAAAAGGTTTCATTGTCATTATTTGAGGATGGACGACCCCAAAAGACTTCCAGATTTAAGAACCAAATTCAGTCATGTAGCTGGATACAAAGTCAACACTCAGAAATCAATAGCATTCCTGTACACAAACTCACTAAGAGAGAAATTAGGGAGCCTACACAATAGCATCCAAAAAAAATGAAATACCTAGGAATCTGAGGAAGGAAGTAAAAGACCTTTACATTGAAAACTACAGTACTCTTGAAAAAGGAGAACAAAGAAGATATCAGAAAATGAAAAAGTAGCCCTTGTTCTTTGATAGGAAGAACTAATATAGTGAAAATGGCCATACTTATAAAATTGTTATACAGATTTAATGCAACTCCAATCAAATTACCAGTAACATCTCACAGAATTTGAAAAAACAATTCTAAAATTTATTTGGAACCAGAAGAGACCTACATAGAAAAGCAGTTCTAGGTAACAAAGGTAAGGCAGTGAGCATCACAATCCCTTACTTGAAATTATACTACAAAGCTACTGTGACAGCATGGTACTGGCAAAATAACAGACCTGAGGATCAATGGAACAGATTAGAAGATGCAGAAACATACTTCAAACACACTGCTCGGCCACCTTATCTTTGGCAAAGGAGCCAAACACCTTCAATAGAAGAAAGCCTCTTTAATAAACGGTGCTTGAAAAGCTGGCTTTCCACATGCTGAAGAATAAAACTAGACCCATATCCTTCACCATGCACTAAACTAAAATTAAAATGGGTCAAAGAGCTAAATATCAAAGGAGAAACACTAAATATCCTGGGAGATAGAATAGGTAGAACTCCTGAAGATATTGGTGTAGGCAAAGATGTCATGAACGAAGCCCAATCACATTGGAAATATTACAAGAAGCAACTGGGATCTCATCTTAATAGAAAGCTTTTGCACAGCAAAAGAAATCACCAACAGAGTGAAGAGACAACTTACCGAATGAAAAAATAAAATTTGGCAACAGTTCCTCAGACAAAGGACTAATATCTGGAAAATATAAAAAAATCAGAACCCCCCCCTCCAAAAATAGACATCTGAAATGAATAGACACTTCTCAGATGAAAAAGTGCAAATGACAAATACATGAAAAAATGTTTAACGCTACTGGTCATTTGAGAGATGCAAATTAAAACAACACTGAGATTCCATCTCATTGCAGAAAGAATGGCTGTGATCAAGAAATCAGCCAATAGCAAATACTGGAAGGGCTGTGGGGAAAAGGGAACCCCTCTCCACTGCTGTTGGGAGTATAGAGTGGTGCAACCACTATGGAAATCCTGTGGATAGCCCTCAAAAAATAAAAGTAGAGGTTCTAATTGACCCAGCTGTTCCCCTTCTTGGTATCTTCCAGAAAGAATTAAGTGATATATGCACACCCAAGTTTATAGCAGCACAGTTTGTAATAGCTAAATCCTGGAAACAGCCCAAATGCCCGTCAACTGATGAATGGATGAAGTTGTGTGTGTTTTTTTAATACAGTGGAGTACTACTCTGCCATAAAGATGAGCTTGAGACATTTCTAGCTAAATGGATATACCTAGAAACTATAATCAAATGAAATAATTGAGGCACATATGTTTAATATCATTGTTTCTCTGGTGTGAGAAACCAAAAGTATAAATAAGGAACCAAAATGTATGATAGATATTGGGAAATGGAAAGAAAATGCTCAAATGAAAAGGGGAGGAAGGGACAAGAAAAAAATGGAAACAGCTTTCATGAAGACGGGAAGAAGGGTTTACAGTAGGTGAGGGAAATTGGGATAAAAAGCAGCAAGATTTACCGTGCAGGTACAAATTTCACATGATGAATGTTATATGTATATCTAAAGTGTACCAGGCTGGGGATTTGGCTCAGTGGTTCTGCTGCCTGCCTTGCAAGCACAAGGACCCAAGTTTGATCCCCGGTACCAAAAAAAAAACCAAATAAAATGTACCTATACAAAAAAAAATTTAAAAAAAAAAAAAAAACAGCATAGTGGTAGCATGTTTAAAAGCTGTTTTCCATCTTCAGAACTCCAAAACAAATATCTCAGCAAACTCTAGGAATACAGAAGTTTCTCGGGCAGCAATGTGATAGTTAAGACCATAATTATGAAAACTAAATACTTCCCCCTAAGATTGAGAATAAAGTAAGAATGTCTGTTCTTACTCCTCCTGTTTAATATACTGAACATCCTAGTTAATGCAGTGAAACAAACAAAAAAAATTGGCAGAAAGGACGAAATAAAACTATTCACAGACAACATACTTACATAGAAAAATCCCAAAGAATCTGTCCCTGCAAAGCCTACTGGAACTAGGGAATTTGGGAAAGTTGTAGGTTATAAGGTTGGTATGCAAAAATCAATAATATTTCTTATATTGGCAGTAAACAATTGGAGATTGAATTTTTTTAATATATTGTGGGAATCGAACTCGGGGCCTTTCACTTGCTAGGCAGGTACTGCATCACTGAGCTACATCCCTAGTCCAGGGATTGAATTTTTTTTATGAGACTTAAGTAAATGCAGAGGGATACCAAGTTCATTGGCATATCCTCAATTCAATGTTAAGACATCAGCTCTTGACCTGAAGATATAGATCACAGAGGTGGAGTACTTCCCTAGCAAACACAAGGCCCTGGGTTTGATTCCCAATACTGTTTATTTTTTAGTTTGTTTGAGATTTTGGTGTTTTATTTTTGTTTACCGCTTCTCAAACTGATCGATAGATTCTGAGCAATTGGAACAAAATTCTAGCAGGATTTTTTTTTTCTTCTAGAAATTAATAAGGTGATTACTATGGACTAATCTGTATTTTCAGATTTTTATGTTGAAACCTTACCCCTTAATGTGGTAGCATTTGGAGATGAAGATTTGGAAAAGTAATTAGATTTAGATGAGAATATGAGGGTATGACACTGAAGGTAAGATTAGTATCCTTATAAGCAGAGATATCAGAGGGCTTCCTCTCTTTCTGTCCCTATCATGGGAGAACACAAGCAAGAATGTAGACTTCTGAAAGCCAGGAAAAGTGCCCTTACCAGAATCTTGGATGCATTGAGCAGCTCAAGGTACAGTCATTTGTTTAATGGAGCTCTGCTTTCCTGCATACAAAATGGAAAAGATGTCACCTGGTCAGCATTATCACTTGATAATATCAGGGGCTACAATTGGGATGAACTTTATGAGTCATCTGTTCTGACTTATTTTATAAAGAATCAGGCCTACAGAGCCGGGCATGGTGCTATATACCTGTAATCTCAGGTATATGTTCTGGGAAGCTGAGGTAAAATGATTATAAATTCAAGACCAGACTAGGCAACTTTGTGAGACCCAACTCAAATAAAAAATAAAAAGGACTGGAGATGTGGCTCAGTGAAGACCCTAGATTCAATCCCAGTACCACCAAAAAAAAAACGAAAGAAAGAAAAAAGAAACAGATCTGCAAAGGCAAAGTAACTATCATTTAGGTAAGCCAGTTGTGGAACCAACATTAGAAACTAAGTGTGTTATTTCTTATTTGGAACTTTTTCTTCTGGTTGTGCCCTACAGTGTTTGTGCTCTTTGGGGAAAAGACAACAAGAGAGAAATATTTGTTGATACCTACTTTAAAGTATGATTCTAGGGCCAGGATTTGGGATTTGGCTCAGTGGTTCTCGCTGCCTGCTTTGCAAGCACAAGGTCCGGAGTTCAATCCCCCGTACCCAAAAAAAAAAAGGATTCTAACTGGCACTGTTTCTTTGTTACATGGAACTATGGGTTAATACTGATTAATGTAGAGTCAGTCAATACTGTGTGTTTCAGTGTGGTCCTTTTTATCTAAAGTATGTAGAGAATAGACTTCTGTGCTGTTATTGTAAGATTATCTAATAAGAACACTAAAAATATTTAGATAACTAAACTACTGCTAACTACATGATGGACCAAACTCGGTCCCTCCTCTTTTAGTGATGACTAATGAAGTCAACCTGTGCTTTTCTCTCTATCTCCATATCTCTCTCTTCACACACTTTTTTTCTCTCTCTGTTGTTATGTTTTTTTACATTAGTATGAATCTGATTCCTTGAAATAGAAGTGACAGCTTTGTACTCTGTTATTTAAATTCCACAACTTGCTTGGTGAGCAGTAAATAGTTCATTTAACTAGAAGCTCTGGCTCTAAAATACTTTTCTTCATATTTTCTTCAGGGGCCTTGGTGAAAACAGATGAGCAAGAAGTAATCAACTTTTTATTGACAACAGAAATTATTCCTTTGTGTTTGCGCATTATGGAATCTGGAAGTGAGCTTTCTAAAACGGTACATTCTATATTGTGTTGGCTCTTGAGCAGTTTCTTTATGGTCTAGGATCATTTTCTGCCTATTTTCAGCTTTTTGTACCTTCTGAATATTTTTCTTTTCAATAAAAATGTTATAAAATGATCATTAAAAAACATAGATCTACCCAGGTGTAGTGGTGCATGCCTGTAATCTCAGTACTCTGGGAGACTGAGGCAGGAGTATCAAAAGTTTGAGAACAGGCTGGGCATTTAGCAATTTAGCAAGGCCCTGTAAAGGAATGTAGCTCAATGCAAAAGCCGGGTATGGTGGCACACACCTATAATTCCAGCACTAGGGAGGCTGAGATAGGAGAATCTCCACAAGTTTGAGGCCAGCCTGGGCTACATAGCAAGACTGTCTCAAAAACTGAAAGAAAAAAGGAGGGCAGGGGGCTGAGTTCAATTTCCGGTATCCCCTCCCCGACAAATAGGCCCAAGTTAAACACTGAATCTCTTTTTTTCTTTGAATCTACATCTTCTACAGGTAATACATAAGTGTATTATTCCAGATATTTTTTATGCATAGTCAAGTATATATACTTGAGCTTTTGCTTACTGTGAACTCTATGCTTGGCAGCATAACTAGATAAAATTATTGTCTCATTTTTCTCTGAGAATTCTGATGCCCTAGCCCTCTTGTCTCCTGGCATTGAATGTTACCATCAAGGCTTAAGCCAACCAAATTTTTCCTTTGTAAATGAAGTTTCCTTCTTTTCTATAATTTTTGAAATTCATATGATAATCTTATATCAAACTTTCTTAGAATACCATATTCCTTGCATTTTCTTTTTTGTGTGTAGGAGCAGGTACTGGGGATTGAACCCAGGGCCTCTGTACTGAGCATGTTACATCTCCAACACCTTTTTTATCTTTTATTGCCCAAGCTGGACTCAAACTCTCGATCCTGCTGCCTCACCCTTCCAGAGTGCTGTGATTACAGCCTTGTGCCACCATACCTGGCTATGACATAAGCTTTAAGTCAATTACTTTACTTCCAAAGAGTTCATAGCTCTCTTCAGATGCCTAAAGGGGAATATATAACACCTTTTTCCCCAGAACACATAAAATGTTTAAGAACCTAGCCTTCTTTTGAATGTAGAAGGCTAATAGGCATGTGAGATCAATACTGATCATCCATCCACCCACTTAGAAACTTTTCTGTTTTCAGCTATCATTTATCCTTATGTCTGGCTTTTTCTGCGGTGGGGGTACTGGGGATTGAACTCAGGATCTTGTGCTTGCAAAGCAGGTGGTGGTACCACTGAGCTAAATCGCAGTGTACTCTTTTTTGTTTGTTTGTTTTGTTTTTGTTTTTGTTTTTGTTACCGAGGGTTGAACTTGAGACCTTGCGTTTGCAAGACCCTGGCAAATTGTTCCAGTTGTCAAACTACTTTAGCATCATTGATATAGTGATTCCCAAATTACTCAGGAGACTAAGACATAGAGCATAAGTACTTTGTCATGGAAGCCCTGTGTGATGGTACATGCCTGTGATCCCAGGACTTGGGATGCTGGGGCAGGAGGATCGCTGTGAGTTCAAGGCCATCCTAGGCTACAGAGTGAGTTCAAGGCCAGCCTGGACTACATAGCAAGAAACCAAAAAGCAGGACCAGCTATTTAGCTCAGTGGTGCTACCACCTGCCTTGCAAGCACAAGGTTCCAAGTTTGATCCCCAGTACCAAAAAAAGAAGCAAAAAGAAATATAAGTACCTTGTCATAGTCATTGTTTTCCCATCACTTTCAACTTTTGATCTTTTCAATTCTCTGTTTCCATTGCCAGTATCTCTTCTAACAGCATTTTCTACCTTCTCACTACTTTTCCTTCATCAGATAGATGGGATAAATTATGGTTGTTAAGCATCAGAGAGAAGCTCAATTTGATAATTTGATTATACAGTATTATTACATTGAGAGGATTGAAGTAGTTTTTACTTTTCATAGTTTTGTTCATATCTATAAATATTTATGAATTTTAAGTTCTTAAGTTGAAAAACTTCTCTTTACTCACATTTTCTGAAATTTGGGGACGTGACGTGATTATAATCCAGGCACGATGGTACATGCCTGTAGTTCAGCTAATTATGGGGCTGAACTGGATGAACAACATGTGCACAAGTCTGAGACCATCTCAAAATATATGAACTACATTTTGTGGGACTTTGTTTTGTTTTGATTTGTTTTTAATTTTGAGACAGGGTCTTGCTAAGTCATAGAGTTGTCTAAGCTGGGCTCAGACTTGCAGTCCTCCTGCCTCAGCCTCCTGGTGATCTGGGACTATAGGCTTGTGTCACCATCCCTAGCCAAACTACTAAATTTTTAGTTGAAGAAAGATGTCTTGGTGAACTTAGAAGGGGAGACTGAAAGATACAGTGAATATTTTAAATGCAAAAAATCTTATAGTAAAAGACACATTGCCATTAATCCCTCTCAAAGTATTCCGCCTCTTCAAACACACTTCAGTCATCATTCTTGCCACTTTCTGAAGCAATTCTGGAAGAACTATATCATTTAGTGTCTTTTGCAAGGTATGGTCAAAATATAGTGAATATTCCTGCCAAGTGCCGTTTTTTATAGTAAGCAATTTGATTATTCCTTATTCCAAGAACCCCCCATTCTAACAATCCTTCCCTTTTCCACTTGTCCAGATCTAAAATCTGTCCTGTCTCTAGATTTTTAGCCTTTAACTGTTCAGCTAGAATAGTTCCCATATCCTGCCCTTTTTCTGGCTTTGCTTCCTTTGTTCCATGCACACAGTCATGTTCACTTTTTATATGCAGCACTGAGTTTATAATAGGTACCTAGTACAGCAAAGATTAAGTCAGGGCTGTTGTGTGAAATACTTTAGAAATATAAATGTCCAGGTCCCACCTATAACCTACTGAATAATTCCCCAGGATGGTAAAGTTTGGTCGTGTGTGTGTGTTTATGTGTGTATTTAAATTTCTCTAGGTGAATGTACAGTGTTAACTGTTTTGGAAAACTGTTTGCCAGTGTCCATTAAATCTAAACATAAGCCTACCTATGACCTAGTAGCCCCACTCCTATGTGTATATTCAAGAGAAATGGGTTCTCATGTGCACTGAAATATATATTAGAATGCTGATAGTGTCATTTATCAAGGATGGATTTGTTGTAATATTGTCACAAAATAAACCACACAGTAATTGAAAAGCTTGAACTGCTGATATATGTAATATGGATGGCTCTCATTGGCATGTTGAATGGAGGAAACCAGACACATATGAGTTGGTACTGTATGATTTCATTTTTGTGAAGTTCAAGGACAGGCAAAACCAAGTAATGGCAATAAATTAGAATGATGTTTACCTCTGAAGCACAGATATTTCCAGGGAAAGGTACAAGGGAATACTAGAATTCTGAGTTGCCAGAAACATTTTAATCTTATTCCAGTACTGAGGTATGTATGTAGATTAAAAACTCATCAAGACCACTTAAGATTAGTGCATTTACATACTTTAATATGTTTATATTGCCCTGTGTGGATCTTACAACAAATTACCATAAGTTTAGGAGCTCAAAATCATACAAATGTATTGTCACAATTTGGAAATTACGGATCATTTACACTAAGCTAAAGTCAGGATGTCAGCTGAGCAATGCTCCCTCTGTAGGTTATAGAGGAGATTCCCTTTCCTTACCTTTTCCAGCTTCTGGAACTTTATTCCTTATATTCCTTGGCTCCTGACTCCATCTTCAGAGCTAAATCAATGGTGCAGCATGTTTGAATCTGTCTGTCCTTATATTGCCATCTTTTTTGTGGTTAAATCTTTCTCTACCTCCCTTTTTTTTGTTTTTGAGACAGGGTCTCACTATGAACAGTAGTTTAGGCTGATGGTAATTTAGGTTTGAATTCATTTTTTAGCCCTGGCTGGCCTCAAACCTATGGTGATCCTCCTGCCTCAGCCTCTTGAGTCCTGGGGTTATAGGTGTGCACTACTGTGCCCATTTACCTCTCTGTTACAAGGAAATTTACAATTAGGGCCTGCATGGATAATCTCTATATAAAGATCCTTAATCTCATCTCATCTTTACCATATAAATCTAAAGCAACATTCTTAGGATTTGATGATTAGAACCTATTTGGGGACCACTGTTCAGCCTACCACTTTACACTCCAGTAAAACAGTAATTTCCACAATTGGTTTTGTTGAGCATCCAAGAAAGAGAATCATTCTAATAATTGTCTGATATAAAGTAAGGTAGTATTTTAAAATCTCTTCTTTGTAAAAGTTGATGGCCTTAAATTGAGAGGGGAAATTGAGTCTAGATATAAGCTTTATAGCCAGGGTTTATTGCTGTTGGAAAATTTTTCAAAAAGATTCGAAAAGGGTCCAGGGATTTAGTTAAGTGGTGCCTGCACCTGCCTGGCAAACACAAGGTCCTGAGTTCAATCCCTGATTACACACACACTCACACACACATACACACACACACACACACACACACACACACACACACACACAAAGATATTTTAAGAACAAGCAAGCATGATGATGCATACCTGTAATCCCAGCACTTGGGAGGCTGAGGCAGGAGGATCACCATGAGTTCAAGGCTAGCCTGAACTACACAGTGAGACCTTGTCTCAAAAACAAAACAAAAAAAAATCTTTAAAGTACAGAAAAAGTCTTATTTTCCTTACTTGGAAGAGGTGATGAACAGCTGAATGTCTAAAATCCTCTTGGCCCACAGAAAAGAGAAGAGAATGTAGTATTCAAATAATGTTTGGTGCTCAATTCTGCCATTTGATAGCTTTGTCACTTCGGATCTTAACCTGCACATGGTAGATGTTCATTAACTGAGAAAGCCTCCCCATCTTTTAGAATCTGATAATTACCTAGAATTTACCTCTGGTTTTATGCAAAATGAGAATAACAGTATTTACCTTATAGGTTTATTGTGAACCTAAGGCTTGTAAAGTCTTCAGAAAAAAATCCTAACAGTATGGTAGTATTTATGAATTTTCTGTACTACACATATATAGTAGATTGAGTTTTACAAGATATACAGAGCATCTTTGCTTGCTTAGTTTTCTGATTGATGTGTGCCTAGGAAAATGAGTAGACAATTGGATAGTAAATTTGATCAACTTTTTAAACTTTTTGTTTTGCTCCAGGTTGCCACATTCATCCTCCAGAAGATCCTCTTAGATGACACTGGTTTGGCTTATATATGTCAGACATATGAGCGTTTTTCCCATGTTGCTATGATCTTGGTGAGTTCCTTCATCTACCTCATTTGCAACTACTGTACTTCTTATCACACAAAGTAGACTCTTTGTATTTGGCCCTGGAGCAGCTGAAGTCTTCTAACTTAAATAATTCTAGAAGCTTCTGTAATGATTCTTGAGCAATCTAATCTCTGATGTTATTTTATATTTTGTGTTTTTTCTCCTACCGTCTCCATTTGGGGCAAAACAGGGTAAAATGGTCCTGCAGCTATCCAAAGAGCCTTCTGCTCGTCTACTGAAGCATGTAGTAAGATGTTACCTTCGACTCTCAGATAATCCCAGGTAAACATTTATAGGATTTAGAGGACTTTAAAGAAATATTCTGCTGCATTATATTCCCCATCTAACGACATAGGTCCTTTGTCTTTAGGAAATGGAAAGGATTTAACTATAGTTTGTCTGGAACAAACTTAAATTCCTTTTAAAATCTAAAGTGCTGGGCTAGGGATTTAGCTTAGTGGTTCCTCTGCCTGCCTCGCAAGTGCAAGGTCCCGAGTTCGATCCCTGGTCTCAAAAAAAGAAATATAAAGAAAGTGCTAAATTTAAAACTCCATCAGAGTTGTATCTTCCCATTGTAATTATCTTGTACTGAATTTCCAGAGTGTAGATTTCTAATTCCAGGGGAAGCTTTTAGATACAGTTTGAGCTTTCAATTGATAGTCCAAAGGGTCAGATAGAGAAGTACACTTTCAAAAAATCTCTTAAAAAGGATCATAGCCTACAGGGCTCTTAAATTATATTTCCAGTTTTCTAATTGCTGTGAGGTCATTGAGGTAATTGTTTTATTTTCCTGTGTTCATAATCTTTCTGCCAGAATCATACATTGTGGATATAATGCATTTTAGAAATGTTTGACCTTCTGTTTTGTAAATCCATAATTTATGCTGAAAGCCATTGGCTCAGATTCTGACAAACCACGTAATGGAATGATTTCTGCATTCCTAGGAAGAGGGATAACTTGATTTAATGTGAACTCAGTTTTGTGCCATTTAAGTTATTCAAGCCTTTCTTATTTCTCTTGGCCATTCTGTCCTGTCCTTCAGTAGTTTCTGCTGTCACCAAAGTTTGAAAATGTTTATTTAAAATTTTGCTTACCTAAGTACAAGAACTATAACTTTGCTTAGAATAGCCCTATAAATAGTTAACATTTACCTTTTTTAGGTTTTCAGATTTGACTTTCTGCTGTTCATCATTTCAAAGAAAATGAAACATTTAAAGTTCATCTGATAATGCTGCTACCATAGTTTTGTTTTTATGATTCATCTCTTATTAAGGTTTTTAATATAAAATTGAAAGTTTCTGTAAAGACATAAATTGATAAATTAGAATAAAAATTCGTTAACTTATATATATATATAAGTGAGGTCATACCTGCTGTTAATGGTTTTTGGAATATCTCATTTACTATAACGCATCTATTTTAACATGATATTTTGACATTATTGATTGTAATAAATCAAAAGCAGTTTGAAATGAAGTAAACTATTGCACCATTTTATTTCATTTTGCTTTGCATGAAATTCTACATTGGGATATCATTCTGAAAATGTTTGCAGACTACAGATCCTAGAGATCTTTGAGCCAGTGTCTGATATAAGTTTTAGAGTATTTTAATGGCTTCTCTCTATAACTTGACAGAGTTAGATTCCCACATACTGTGTATTTGTGTCTAAGAAAGGGGCTCTTCCCTAGCCCCCAAATCTGGGTTTATTTGTTGGTCTCCCTGGTTGGTTTGTTTGTTTCTGATGTAGGGCACGTGAAGCACTCAGGCAGTGCCTCCCAGACCAGCTGAAGGACACAACCTTTGCCCAGGTGCTAAAAGATGACACCACCACGAAACGCTGGCTTGCACAACTGGTGAAGAACCTGCAAGAGGGCCAGGTCACCGATCCCCGGGGTATCCCCCTGCCCCCTCAGTGATCCTCCCCTGTCTCCCCCCACTACTCCCCCAAGTTGGGGAAGGGAAGGGGAACTACGAGGAAAACAGCTCAGGTTTTATCGCCAACCAGGAATAGACAACCTCAATGCTGAACTGCACTGGAGAAAAGGGGCAAGGTACCCCTGCTGAGGTGGATGGGCTGTCATCTCAGGCTGCCTTGAGGACCTGGGCTCCCTCGGCTACTCCCGAGAAATGGGCTCCTGACACAGCAGTCTGCCACCACAGCCCCAGAAGGGTGTCAACACCAGCAAATGCTGTATTTGCAGCATGCCCAAGATGACCCTGCTCCCCTTCCTCTGCCCAGCCTTTGGCAAGGAGGGGAGACAGTGGTAATAGCAGCAGCACTCTAGGCATGTGAGCGCCTGGGACCAAGCCATGTGGCGTTTTTTACTTTGCCTTCCTGGAAGACTCAAGATGTGTCTCTTAATTCTCTCTCTCTCAGTATTTGTTTACTTTGGGGTTTTTTGTTTTTAATCTAGAGAGAGGTGTGTTAGTGGACACAAGCTGTAATTTTCAGCAAAACTTTTGTCAGTTGGCACTGTTTACAAGTCTGATAGCTGCATAAGCTCAATAAAAAGTTGGTCTGGGCATTACATCCCCTCTGGCAGGCCAATAGCTGCCTCGGGCTGTTGGGAGGAATGGAAGGCAGGGGAAAGATGTAAAGCCAAAGGACAGCAGGAAAACACCGCCTGTTTCCCTTCTCCCATTCTTCTGCTCCTATTCCTGGGTGCCATGAGGACCTAAACCTTGTTTTTGGCTATAGCTGCTAGCTTTTCCAAATTGCAGTGCTTTTCCTTTTTCAGTTCTCTTCTATTAAACTTAAAATAGATGTCTTAATTCATCCTGCTATCCTGAAAGGGTATTATATTGTGGCAAGAAGGGTGGCAGTCTTCAAATTTAAGTGTTCAAATATATATTCAGGATGACGTTTAAACGGGAGGTACCTTGGGATTAAGGTGCTAGGTCACCTGGTCCCATTCTTTTAGTATGAATTTTAGGACTCCATCTGTATTCATGATTGTACTTGAAGCAGTATTAGCTGAATAGGTTTATTTTATTCACATTTAAGATGTAGGGCTGGACTCTGTTTGCCCACTCAGTCTTTTTTTTTTCCTTTTGTCCATGGGAATTACAGGGTTGTCACTAAAATATTTTTCACTTGTTCATACTATGTTGGAGAATTCCCCTTCGTTTTCCTGAGCTTTAGATTGTTCTGTTCACAATCCATAAGCTTGAGCCTAATCTATTGTAGTCTGCCTTGCCTCCCCCAGTCCTTTCCTGTTAGTACTTGCTCTCTCATCCCCATCTCCAGTCAGAGATGGGATTGCTGGTCCAGCTCTAGAGAAGGACCAAGTCTTTTCTGTCCACATCTCACACAGTTGAAGCTGTAGTCTCTGAACAAATTTGAGGAGGATCTATAAGGGCAAATTCAGAAATCTTTGCAGAGGCAGTATTGCCAACTCAAGGGCTCTTTCAAGCCGACTTTCACATAGGGAGCCGGCCTTGTTAGTTGGCTTCTGTCTCATTAAAGCCAAGGAAGTAGTAAATAGCCTAGATGTAGGAAGGGTAGAATAAGCACTTATTCCTCTGCCTTCCAAAATGAAGAGGAGAGGTCTTGGTGAAAGCAGAATCCAGCATGGGCTAGATAGACATCTTGACTTCCCTCAGCCCACAGCTTGTGATCTACAGAACCCACCTAGGGTAACCCTGATTTTTGACAACCGCCTTCCTGCTGAGCCAAAGTTTTCTCATTCCCCCTCCACTGGGGAAACAGCTGAGGCCCAGGGCCTTGCTCCCTGGGACATTCTCTCTCCATCTTTTGGTGCATTGGCCATGTTACTGTGCCAATAGTGTCTTAATTCTTGTCTCATCTATTCTCAGCTGGCCTTGGAACCCACATAGGAGTTGTTGGGAGAGGGGCAGAATGGGTGTTATTCCTCGTGCTTGGTCTTGATGTCTTGTGTATTGTATAAAGAGAACCCCTCCCCTTATTTTGTGTTTTCCATCTCTCAACAGGACTGAAATAAAACATGCTTCTGTTTTTGTAAAAATAATTTTTCTTTTTAACTGGAGGTTTTATTCTATCAACAGATATCCAGCCACTTTGGTCAGATGATCCTTGTCACACCTTATGCATATACACTGCCCTACCACGAATGTAATGGTGATTCCTATATGGATAGGTACTTTAGGAGTGTAGAAGACTGCAACTGATGTACAAAAGCTGTTTGGGAGGCTGGGATGGCACCATTTACCTGATAAATTGTCTCGTGCAGCAAGGCATGGTGGCACGTGCCTATAATCTCAACACTTTGGGAGGCTGAGCCAGGAAAGTTGTAAATTCAAGCCCAGCTGGGGCAACTTAGCCAGTTAGCAAGACCCTGTCTAAAAATTTAAAAAGATCAGGGGTGTAGCTCAGTGCAGAGGCCCTGGGCTCAGTCCCCAGTAACCAAAATGAAAGAAAAAGTGTCTTTCAGAAACAGGCCCTGACTTCTGGCTTTCTTCCCAGTGAGTAGAAAGGTTTCTGTGAGAAGGTAATTCATCTCTGGAGAGAAGGGCTTGGAGCACATCTTGAGTTGTTTCCGTGCCTGACCCTCAGCAAAATACTTCCAGCTTCTTTTTTCAAGGACTTTAGAAGGCCCATGGACCTAAAACAGGTAAAATAAGCATCAGTAGCCTTCAGAGCATGCCTTCCTTGTTATCTACAGAGGATGCCTCTGCTCTCTGCTAGTACTATACAAAGATTAGGGAAAGAGGAACATAGAAAGTTACTGCTGTCAAGAACTCATGGAAGGCTAGAGTACATCTCAGTACTTGAGCACATGCTTAGTATACACAAGGAACTGGGTTCAGTCCCCAGCACCATAAATTAAAAAAAAAAAAAAAAATTAAACATTTGAAATAGGGAACCATAGAATGAAATGAATTTTTTCTTTCCTGATATGTAGAATTTGATTTTAGGAAAAATATTTTAATATGTGTTCCAAAAGCAGGTATAACAAGCAAAATTTTTAATTACACAACCTAGTTTAATTGACATACATAGAACACTGCACTCTTACCCCGATTCTGTGCGTGTGTGCCTGCATGTGTGGGGTGTGTTTGTGTGTGTGTATGTTCATTCTTTGGAGGGGTATTATTTATTTGGAGACAGGGTCTCACTGTGTAGCTCAGCTGACCTCAAACTCACGGTGTCCTGCCTCAGCCCCCCGAGTGCTGTAGAATACCAGGCCTGTGCTGCCATTAATTGCACCTGAAGATTTACTAGTATTGATCATAGCTGGACCATCAAGCAACCTTCAAGATTTTTCAGAAAAATCAAAACTATAGGATGTTCTTTTACAATACAGGGCCCAAACTCGGAAAACAAACTGAAAATTCCTTATTTAAAACTTAGGCAAGGCGAGGGATTTAGCTCAGTTGGCAGTGTGCCCGCCTCGCAAGCTCAAATCCTGAGTTCAGTCCCCACTACCGGAAAAAAAGTCCTGATTTCCTAAAATTTAGGCATTATAGTTCTAAACCAATGGATCAAAGAAGAAATCATATGGGAAACTAGACAGTCTTTTGAGCTAAATGATATTGAAGATAATGTGATAAGAACCTGAGGTGTACAGCTAAAGTAGTGCTTTTAAAAGAAATTATAAATTCATACATTATAAAAGAAAGCCTGAGATTCAGAAATTAATTTTTCATGTCAAGAAACTGGAAAATAAATAGTAAATTCAAAAGGTAGAAGGAAGAGCTGGGTGTAGTGGTACAAACCTACAATCCCAGTACTCAGGAGGCTGAGGCAGAAGGATTGCCACTGGGTTCTAAGACCAGCCTGAATTATATAGCAAGACCCCCCCATCTCAAAAAGAATATTTTAGAAAGTCAGTGAAACAAAACATACATAAAACAATTTCCAAGTAAAGAGTCCCCGGAAAATAGAATTGATAAACTCTTAGACTGATCAGGTAAAGTCAGCTTGCTCCTACCTTAGTGACTGACCTCATAAATTCCCAGGCTAAGAAAAGGGACTGGATCCCAGTTTACTTTCAAAGCAGCATTACCCAGTATCAAAATCTGGCAAGAACATTACAAGAAAAACCAATGACCATCCTCTGCTATGCATATAAACAAAATTCCTAGACATTAGCTTTGTGGGAGGCTGATTCAGGAAGATTGCTTGTTCTGGGCAATGTAGTGAGACCCTCTGTCGGGCAAGGAGATGAATCGGAGCTTAGTGGTAGAGCACATACTCAAGGGTCTAGGTTCAAGCCCCAATACGTACAAAAAGGCAAAGCTAGCAATACATGTCAAAATACGTAATTTGAGTTTATTGCAAAAATACAAGGTTGACTACTAGAAAACTAATCAGTGCAGTTCAAGTAATCAATTTAAAAGAGCAGGCATGGAGCTGCATGTCTGTAATTGTGGCACTGGGGAGGCTGAGGCAGGAGGATCACTATGAGGTCTAGGCCAGCCTGGGCTATACAGTAAGTTCAAGACCAGCCTACACTACATAGCAAGACCCTGTCTCAAAAACAAAACAAAACAAAACAAAACAAAACATCAGAGGCTGGGAATTTAGCAGTGGTGCAAGCCACGTATCTCACAAGTGCAGGGTCCGGAGATTGATCCCCACCACCACCAAAAAAATCATTTAGATAAATGTAGAAAAATGCAAAATCCTTTTTTTTCCCCTTAAAGATACATCTCACTAATAGCATGTCAGTTTAACATACACAAGGCCCTGGGCTCAATTCGCAGCAACACTGCCAAAAGAAGGGAAGTGGGCAACTTTAAAAACCAGGAATAGAAATGAAAGACTTGAATAAAGAGTATCAACAAAAACCCTACAGTAGGGCCGGGGATTTAGCTCAGTGGTTCGGTGACCTGCCTTGCAAAGCGCAAGAACCCAAGTTCAATCCCCAGTACCAAAAAAAACAAAAACAAAAACAAAACCCTACAGTAGTAAACCTACCAATAAAATACTCTGAAATCTTTATGAGATGAGTGAAACAAAGATGTCCACTGTCAAATCTCCATTTATCATTTCCCAGTCAGTGTGATAGGCCAAGAAAATAATTATAAAAGGAAAAAAAAAGACCTCAGTATGTGCTGATAGTGTGATTGTGTGTACAAAGATATTCCAAAAGTGTCTGCAAACACTTAGAATTAAATGAATTTAGCATGGTCACAATACTAAAAATCAATTACATGCCTCTACATATAAAACAAATAGAAAATAAAGCTTCAAAAATTTAGTGTTATAATAGCCTAAGTCAAGTAGCTAGTAATAAGTGCAGCAAAAGGTATAAGAGCTTCTACATTGAGAAAAAAATCATGCTGGAGAGAGACATAAATGAAGGTATGTATCATTTCCATGGATAGGAAAGGGCTATAAAAGTTGCCAGTTTCTTTTCAAATTGACCTACTGGTTAAATTCAATTCTAAGTAAAATCCCACCTGATTTAATTTTTGTGCAAATTGACAAGCTAATTCTAAAATTCTGCAAAAAAGGCCAAAGCAGTCTTAAAATTTTAAAACATTGTAGGCTTACCATTCTCAGATATCTTCCCTTAATTTTCAACCTCTTTGTAGACACAACTCTTAAAAATAACTTATTTTGTTGTTATGATCCTTTATGAAAGTTTTGTCTTGGTATGGAATATCATACCATTTGTAGTGTGTTTTTAAAACATCGTTTTCTTAAGTTTTTTTTTTTAAACACCACCTCACCACCACTTGAGTAAAGTGATAGAAATATAACTTTTAATGATGCCATAATGGCAGAGTGGTTATATATTCTCTGGTCTTCTGACATATATCCTAATTTTTAGTTCTACAGGTGGCCTCATTATTTATGATTCTTAAAGAGAATGTAATATTTTTAGTTGTCTTTTTGACCACCAACAGATTATTTCAGAATTTTGAGTAGTTTGGCTGGAAAAGCTGGGGAACTGAGCTTTGAGCTTGGATTTGTTGGCCTGAATGTCCTAAAAAACGTAGAGGTGTCTAAGATGTAGCATTGGCCCTGAATGAGGAGGGCCTAGGCAGGCCTGGGTGCCAGGCTAAGAGTACTGTGGTTAGGTCTCCTGCCAGCGGCTGCTCATTTTAATTTAGACTTCTAGACCTTTCCTGGGCTCAGTTCCCAGAAAGTCCCTTTGCTGCTGCTGCCCTGATTAGATTTCTGGATCTGTTAATAATAGGCAGCTGAGGGGGAAGGGCCAGGATCTTTGCAGAAATAGGAATTACCAAACCAGATGACCAGTTCCTGTGCCTAGGGCCCTGTCTGCTTCCTCTGGATCTAATGAGAGTCCTTTAGAAGGTTATGTATTCTAAGCACTCTTTGAAGCCTTATTAACCTTGTTAGTCTCCATGTCCTCACCCCCAAGATCCTAACACTTAGGCTGAAGACTAGTGGTGTATTAATGAGAATGATGATGAAACAGACTATCATGTTTGAGATCTGCACTCCCAGAAAGTCCAGGATGAGTGCTAACACCTTTGACAGATCACCCCCAGAGGAAAGGTTTGGCAGCCCTGAGCTTATAAGGACTCAAGGATAGGCAAATACATATAATCTTGGAGTTAAAAGAAGAATGGGGTGAAAGGAGTGATGTGAGGATGAAGCTCAGAAAAGACGAGATAGTGCTGTGCTGTGAGGCAGGTAAAAATGGGAGAACTAGACAGGCAAGCACAGGAGGCAAGACTCCTACTAAGTCAAATTTGAAATCACCGTTTACATTGTGATATGCTCCTCCTACCCTTCTTTTTCCCAGTGAATATCCTCCCTTTTAATGATTCTCCTTCCTGCATACTCTTCTTCCCCTATCCAAATCTGCTCTCAGTAACTGGGTGTGGTGGCACACACCTGTAATCCCAGCACTTGTGAGGCTGAGGCAGGACAATCACTGGGAGTTTGAGACCAGTCTGGGCTTCATAGTGAGTTCAAGGCCAGTCTTAAAAAAACAAAACAAAATATGCTTTCAGTAGGAGAGTTCAGTTACTCTAACCTAGGTAAAAAAAATTTAAAACCATTAATGCCAGGCATGGTGGTACATTCCTGTAATCCCAGAATTCAGAAGGCTGAGGCAGGAGTAATGCAGCAGGCTGTAGGCCAATCTGGGCTGTAGTGAGTTCAAGGGCAGCCTGTACTAAAAAGTGAGACCCTGTCTCAAAAAACTTCAAAAATTTCTAGTTGCAAAAGTTTTAAGTCCTTTCATTACAAAATATAGCATAGATATAGAAAACTACAGATCAAAATTTACAGATATAAATTATTACAAAGTTAGATTCCTGTTAGCACTCAGAACTAGAAACAGAACTTGGCCAGCTATTCCAAAAGCCTGATATGTGTACCTCCATCCTATCACAATTCTTCCTTTTTTTTTTTTTTCTAGTTTGACCCAGGTTCTCATTGTCCAAGTGAACCCAAGCTGGCCTTGAACTCACTGTATAGACCAGGCTGGCCTCAAATTCACAGCAATTCTGCCTGAGCTTCCCAAGTGCTAGAATTACAGGTGTGAGCCACCATGCCCAGCTAATTCTTATTTGATGTAGTTCTAGTGGGATTCTATTTTAAGGGAACTAAAATTTTATGATTTTTTTTTTTTTTTTT